>NC_030679.2:10780086-11067586 GCF_000004195.4 Xenopus tropicalis
TAGTGGAATGCGGTCTGACCCCTTCTAGAGATGGTCTCTGAGATTTTCTAAAAGATTCTGTTTTTTTAATATAAACTTCCAAAGGATCTTTTCACATCCAGAGAACTCTGCTCACTACCAGCTGGAAAGGCAGGTAAAATAATGGGCTCATTTAGATGGAACTTTGATACAATTTTTGGTGAAAAGGACAACCACCATAGGTTGGTTTCAATGGACAACCACCATAACGAAATCTGATCAATAGGCTCGAAGGGTGGAGAAGATAAAGATGATTTCTTCATTGGTGGGTTCATTCTTAACACTGCTTTGAAGAATTGCTCAATCAAAGGCACCTCAGCCCATCTTCTCCCTAAGACATACAACAAGGCTGAGACTTGAACCTTAGGTGAATTTAAGATCAATCCATAATCCAATCCAGATTGAAAAAAATCCAGAATCACTGGTGTTGAGGAATTTAAGGCATCGCAAACCTTTACTCTGGGCCCAAGAAGAAAACCAATCTCAGATCCTATCATATGTATTTGATGTACACATCTTTCTAAAATGAATCAGAGTCTCTACAACTTGAAAGGAACCTGAGGAAGGCCGTTGAGCTGAAACATGTAGTGCTGTGATGTCTCAATAAAATAACACTGATGCACTGAGAAAATGTGTACTCTCCGGGTCCTTCATATTTGAATTTAGAAATGTTGTCTCTACAACTTGATCCAAACAACCTTGTAACCTTAATCTGGACAATCTCCAAGCCACCAAGTTGAGCTTGGAAAGGCTTGGGTGAAGGTAAGGACCTTGACTTACCAGATCCTTCAACAGAGGCAATGTCATGGGTTCCTGAATTGACAGTCGTCTCAGCAGAGGATGCCATGGCCAGCGTGACCAGTTTGGAATTATCGCTATAATGTTCATATGAGATACCAGAATCTTTTTTAATACCCTGAAGATCAAGGAGAATGGAGGAAACACATAAGCCCAGAGGTTCTCCCAACTCTGCGAGAATGCATCCATCGCTTGAAGGGACGAGAGAAAAAATGTCTGATCTTGTGGTTCTTTTCTGAAGCCATCAAGTCTATCCAAGGAGTGCCCCATATGGAGGTTATTCAACTGAACACTTCCTCCTTCAGCTCCCATTCCCCTCTGTCTATCTAGACTCTGCTTAGGACATCTGCATGGCTCCTGCTATATGAACCGCCATGATGTCCACAAGGTAGGCTTAAGCCCAATGCATGATTGGCTTGACCTCCCTTAGAAGCCTGACACTGCCTGTTCCACCCTGCTTCCTTATGTATGATACTGCCAACAGCAGTACCCAACAAATAAGGCTTGAGGTGCTTCAGGGCCTCCATAATTGCTTTCAGCTCCAGCACATTCGAAGGGAGATGAGACAGATCCGAACTCCACCAGCCCTGGACTATCACATCCATTGTATGGGCTCCCCAGCCTTGGCCTGACGCATCTGAAAAAAGTTCCACCCAACAGGGCTCTGCCAGCGTGTCACCCCGGCGGAGAATGCTGGGCCTTCACCTTCGGAGAAAGAAAAATAATCTGCGACCAGTCCTTAAGATCTGGCCTACAATGGGAAAGAAAACATCTCTGGATCGGTCTCATCTTTCACCTCGCCTTCTTCACCAGGCCAACTATCTTGAATTTCTGTGGTCTTATGAATGTGTTCAACCTTCTTAGATCCAGAATTGGTCGTGACTCTCCTGATGCCTTCGTCACCAGGAACAGAGGAGAATAAAATCCTTGCCCCCTTTGTTCTAGGGGAACTGGTTGAACTGCACCTTTTGTCAGAAGCCTTGAAATATAATCTTGCAGAATCAAATGATTTTCTGGATTTGCCTTTGTAGCTACAACATGATTTCCTTTGGGTTTCACTGTAAACTCCAGACGATGCCCCCTTGAAATAACCGAAAGTACCCGATTGTCTCTTATTTCTTCGGGCCAGACCTGCTGAAATTTTAATCTTGCACCTCCAGCTGGTCGGACCAACCTCATCGCATTGAGATTTAGGCTGATCCTTGGGGGATCTGGAGATCTTAGGTTTGCAGGAACAAAAAAAGGCCGACTGCCCCGTACGCCATGGAGCCCTATACTCCTTACCAGGCTTATAAGATCTAGCCTCCTCTCTTCTTTCTTCAGCTTTCTTAAGATCCAAAAGGGCTTCCGCTAATTTCTCCTTTGCAGAATCTTCCAAAATTGCTCAATGTTCTCTGCCCTGACTTAGCCTTGGTAACAGACACAACTGAAATGGCCAGCTTACAGGCTGCTCCAGCTGTCAAATAAGCTTTCTTTAACTCCGTCTCCATTCTCCTATCCATAGGGTGCTTCAAAGCCGAAATATCATCAATAGGGAGAGTGGTCTTCTTGGACAGGCGAGCAACCGGAGCATCCACTGTAGGAGTATTCTTCCAAACCTCTGAATCCTCTGCTGCAAAGGGATACAGCAAAGGGATACAACTGAGAACATTTTACTTCCACAGGAGATTTTTTGGAACCTTTACACCACTCATGACTTATCATCTCTTTCATTTCCAGATGAAACATCTCCAAGCTCAAGGTTTGTCTGATTAACTTGATCAAAGATGGGGTAAATCTAGCTTCAAAGCACTGGTTGTCCTCTTGACTCTCCTCATCAGACCATGAACATTCACCTTCATCCTCTGAGGATAACACGACCTGAGAAGGAATAGGAGTTTTATATGGAGGAACATAAATGCAGTAATTAAACCCAATAGGATTGCTTTGGCTCCAATAAGGGGTAATTATATCTTAGTTGGGATCAAGTACAGGTACTGTTTTATTATTACAGAGAAAAGGGAATCATTTAACCATGAAATAAACCCAATAGGGCTGTTCTGCCCCCAATAAGGGGTAATTATATCTTAGTTGGGATCAAGTACAGGTACTGTTTTATTATTACAGAGAAAAGGGAATCATTTAACCATTAAATAAACCCAATAGGGCTGTTCTGCCCCCAATAAGGGGTAATTATATCTTAGTTGGGATCAAGTACAGGTACTGTTTTATTATTACAGAGAAAAGGGAATCATTTAACCATTAAATAAACCCAATAGGGCTGTTCTGCCCCAATAAGGGGTAATTATATCTTAGTTGGGATCAAGTACAGGTACTGTTTTATTATTACAGAGAAAAGGGAAATTTTAAAAATGTGGATTATTTGGTTAAAATGGAGTCTATGGCAGATGGCCTTTTTGTAATTCTGTAACTTTCTGGATAATGGGTTTCCGGATAAGGGGTCTGATACCTGTATTTCTTATTTTTCTAATCACGTAAAAAAATAAATAACTGATATTCTGCTATTCAAATATCAGTCTCTCACTTAAACCACTCCCTGGTTGCTAAGGTAATTTGAACCCTAGAAACCAGATAACCGCTGGAGAAAAATTGTTTTAGAATATTACTCTCTACATCATACCAAACGTTAACTCAAGGGTGAACAACCCCTTTACTGAGTAAATAAAGACAACAACCCATATCTTGAGATTAAAGGGAAACTTTAGCCTCAGTGTGACCATTGCAGGCCTCTATGGTAGGAATCCCCCCCCCCCAACTTAATTACAGATGCAAAAGTATTCTCCAATACGAATTCTGCCTGCTAGCACCATGTTATTGCTATGTAACATATGGATATTACTGGGCAATATTGGCTTCATGATATTACACTGTACAAGGTCTTACCAAAGAGTGATGTTGCTGGACGACAGCTTTCATCATGCTTTTAGCCCTGTTAATATATTGGAGTAAGCTGATTGTTCGAATGAGCAAGTCTGCTATGGGAGGTTTATGGCACAGGCTCAAAATTATGCATTGGGCCTCATAAACCTCCATATAAAGGTTTATGTCTTATTTAAGTCATTAAAGGGGATGTAAACCCTCCATAAATCTCTTCTAGTACATCTGGGATCCCCAGCCTTTTATACTGTGAGCCACCGTCAAATGGAAAAAGTTTTGGAGAGCAACACACGCATGAAAAAAGCTCTTTGAGGTGCCAATAAGAGCTATAATTGGCTGTTTGATAGCCCCTATGTAGACTGGCAGCCTATAGAAGGCTCTGTTTGGCAATTACACTGGGTTTTATGCAACCAAAACTTGCCCCCAAGTCAGGAATTCAAAAATAACTCCCTGGTTTGGGGGCACTGAGAGCAACATCCAAGGGGTTGGGGAGCAACATGTTACCCCCGAGCCACTGGTTGGGGATCACTATATTACATACTCCAGCTCCACAAAGTAGACGGCACAAATGTTAGTACTGAGGATTCTCTAGTGAGAGGCAGGAACCCTTACATTGGTCACATACAACATTATTTTGTATCTTTCATAAAGTGTGGGATGCATTTTTTGAGAGCTGGGGGGGTACAACCTCCTTCAACATATTGGTGGGGGCTCCTTGCACCAGTCCCACAATCTACCTCCATAATCTCTAGCTCATCACCCTCTAAAGCTTCTTTCCTAGTTGCGTGCCTATAGGGTAAATATGACCCCGGTTACCCTTGAGTATTTTACTGGCATAGTTGACAATGAATGGAGCCAGAGGTGGGCCAAGCCAACTGGGCGCCCTGGGCAACCTTGCCCCCCCCCCCCGTGCTTTGGCTTGCATGCGCAGTTGGGGGGGGTGTGATGGGTCATTGCCCCCACTGCTAATGACAAGTGGTGGGAGCAATGACAGAGGAGGACTAGGGGTAGGCAGGAGAGGCTCCTGTCTGGCGCCCCCAATTGTTGCACCCTAGGCAGCTGCCCCTTCTGCCTACCCCTAATTCCGACCCTGAATGGAGCTGGTGTTACAAAGCACCAATTGCTAGTGATAAATTGAGGCACCACCAACTTTTGTTCCCCCCCCATACACCCAGTTACACCCCCCATCTTAATCACAATATGTCACCCACAAACCCCTTTCGCCCAGAGGTAACTCTAACCATGAGTGAGAACATGGATGTTTACATTTCTTATCATCTGAAATTATTTTTTTTTAGCGAATGACGAATCAGCATAATTTAAGCCAAACCCTAATCTGTTTGACCACACCCAATGTAACCAAGCCATGCCCACAATCCCACCCACTTTCTAGTAAGCCCTATGTATTTTGGGATGGGGTATTTTGGGCTGGCTTGCCTTTGAATCAAGCACATTTTTTATTTTTTTTTTTGCATTCTATTTTCCTGGCTGTACCAGGGGGAATGTAATGACTGGTAGGCATTCCCTGGAAAGGTAAAAAGGGGCCACATCTTGACCTGGAAAGATCAATTATTACAATAGCTTTTCCCTGATATTTCCCTGGTAATGCCGGGGCTAGGAGGCCATAGGGGTGCTTAAGAGTGCAGTTACACCCACAGGCATTGGTAGGGTAAGAATGCCCCAGTACCCCAAACGCATCCCTATAATAAAGTGTCATTATTTGTCGCTCCCTCCTCTACAGAATGACTTTAAAAGGAGAACAGTCCATTTCCACTGTCTGTCGGCCTATGCCTCACTCATCCAGAGCATTCCAAGACTGCGGCATCATTTCCCAGAAGCCCCCGGCGCTGGATGAGAGCCTTGCTATCTCCAGGTCTTGCTTCCGATCATTGCCTAACGCCTTTCAGTTCTGGCTCCCTTCTCCTCGCTCGGGCCAGGTTTACGCTTGGATCTCATTCTTGCCATAGCTAAAATGCAAGAACTTGCTTATAAAATTCACATTTTCCGGATTCTTTCCGCCACCCCACAAGCAGTAAAATATACAAAGACGGGACAAGGAGTAAACAGTTTTTTCTTTCTACACTAATCTGGCTTTATTTTTGTCTTTTCTTTTTGGTCAGGAATTTACAGTCGGGCGTTGAGCTGCAGTTAAAAATAAAATGATGGCATGGAACATCCTGTAGCAGATACTCGCACGCGCCTGTGTTACACTGCACACGCACCCACAGCCAATAACATATGGGGTACGTCCCTCTAGTCAGGGGGTCCCCAACCTTTCTTACTCGGGAGCCACAGTCAAATGTAAAAAGACTTGGGGAGCAACACAAGCACCATAAAAGTTCATGGAGGAGCCAAATAAGGGCTGTGATTGGCTATTAGGCAGCCTCTATGCACCCTATCAGCTTACAGGGGGCTTTATTTGGTAGGAAATCTTGTTTTTATTCAACCAAAACTTGCCCCCAAGTCAGGAATTCAAAAATAACTCCTTGGTTTGGGGGCACTGAGAGCAACATCCAAGGGGTTGGGGAGCAATATGTTGCCCCCCGAGCCACTGGTTGGGGATCATGCCCACAAGATGCCCCATACATACCCACCTACACACCACGAGACCCAAAATTAGCTGAAACCTGCCCACTTCCCAATAAGCCTCTCTCACATCAGTATGAAACATCAGTATGAAAATCAGTGGCTCCCAGACTGTGGCGCTGGCCTCCTGGGGGGGGGGGAGGGTTGCTTGGAGAAATGGCAGATGGGGGCAAACTTGAATGGCAGTTAAGCCGGCCATATACGCACCGGTGATATCGTACGAAAACTTGTTTCGGTGCGTGTATGGCGACACGTCGAGGCGACCAATATCACAAAAGACGCCTAAGCAAAATCTACATTCAGGGCTGAATCGGCAGAAGGAGGTAGAAATCCTATTGTTTCTCCCTCTATAAATGATGATTCAGCCCTGAATGTCTGTGGAGGGTGGGAACGATCTTTAGAAAATCACCACGTGTGTGGCCACCTTTAGGGTTAGATCTCTATCTTGTTATGGACCCTCAACCAAAGGGTGGTCCTCCAAGGATAGCTTAAACTGTAAAACCTTGACGACCATCTAAATACTGACATGGGTGGTGATGTAATAAAAAGATTATGGAAGTAGTAGAGTCAGAGTAGACCTCCTAGAGCAGGGATCCTCCACCTTTTTTATTAGTGAGTCACTAAAATGTTTTGGTGAGCCACGCAAGTATGAAAAAAGTAAGGACTGTGGTCGGCTATTTGGTAGCCCACTATGGACAACTAGTCTGCAGGAGGTTTTTAACGTGTCTATAAAACTTGCCTCCATGTCAGAAATTGAACATGGCCACTAGGAGCAACATCAAAGGGGGTGATGAACATGTTGTTTACCAGCCACTGTTCTAGAGCAGTGGTTCTCAGCCTCCCTAATGCCGTGACCCTTTAATACAGTTCCTCATGTTGTGAACCATAAAATTATTCCTAAGGCCATTCCATTCCTGATGTGTTTTCCTATGGTCTTAGGCGACCCCCCCAAAGGGGTCCAAACCCACAGGTTGAGAACCGCTGTTCTAGAGTATTCTAGAGCAGGGGCCCCAACCTTTATTTCTCCAAGGACCAGTTGCAAGGAGAAAAAATTTTCGACGGATCTGGGGGCGAATTGCAGGCACGGTCTTACGTTTATTTGCGCATTTATGCGCGTCGTGTTCGTTCGCGAATTCTTGCTTGTGGCCCATTAATTTGCGTCTTTAAATACGATGCGCGTTGATTTTCGCCTCTCTGTGTACGACGCATTGTGCCAAACAGTCCACGGCCCAGCACCGGTCCGCAGCCCGGCGATTGGGGACCCCTGTTCTAGAGAACCTGATATACAAAGCCCACTCTTTAGAACTGACCTACCATGGGACTCACTTGGAGATACCCTGTAATGGAAGCCCAACCCTGGGAGCTGTAGTACTGCATTCATCTGCCTACCCATCCTCCTTTGGGTGCTTTATACATTAGGCAGTGTAGGTCCCTCCGAGCCTCTTGGCATGGCCTCCCCGCTGGATAGACTTGTCTTTCAGAACGTCGGCGTGAGTAAGTGAAATGTATTTTCCTGTGCCGCACTATTTCTCTCTGTTCGGTGAGCAGACAGGAGACGGGCCCACATCAGAACACTTGTCCCAGGAGTCAAATTTTCAGGAAAATCTTTGAGGAAGCAGAATCTGGCAAAGTGTCAGCCGGCAGCTGTCTGTGTCTGATCCAGCCGGGGCGAGGGCAGACAGCCGGCCTCTGTGAGAAGATGCCACAGGCACATTCACTTGGCATTTTGGACATTTCTCCCAGGAATTATTAAAATTACGCTGAATTTCTTTTTTTTGCTTGGTTAAATGTGTGACCTCCCGGGAGGTGGGAAATATGTCCTGGAAAGAAATCCCTTGAGTTTTGCCCTAACGCTTTTCTCATATGGCGCCTGGTGGGAGAAACTGGCAGTCCAGTTCTAGAGGTCACAAAGAATTGCTGATTTTCCTTGCATGGGGTTGGATGTAAAAAAAACAACACGGAAATTGTTCTACAATAATAATGCAGTGGGGGGGTAATAGCCTCTGGGAAGGGACTGGGGCTGTGGGATAGCAGGTATAGTAGGGAGAGATGGTGCCTATAGTAGCAGTGGGGGGATAATAGCCTCTGGGAAGGGACTGGGGCTGTGGGATAGCAGGTATAGTAGGGAGAGATGGTGCCTATAGTAGCAGTGGGGGGATAATAGCCTCTGGGAAGGGACTGGGGCTGTGGGATAGCAGGTATAGTAGGGAGAGATGGTGCCTATAGTAGCAGTGGGGGGATAATAGCCTCTGGGAAGGGACTGGGGCTGTGGGATAGCAGGTATAATAGGGAGAGATGGTGCCTATAGTAGCAGTGGGATAATAGCCTCTGGGAAGGGACTGGGGCTGTGGGATAGCAGGTATAGTAGGGAGAGATGGTGCCTATAGTAGCAGTGGGGGGATAATAGCCTCTGGGAAGGGACTGGGGCTGTGGATAGCAGGTATAGTAGGGAGAGATGGTGCCTATAGTAGCAGTGGGGGGATAATAGCCTCTGGGAAGGGACTGGGGCTGTGGGATAGCAGGTATAGTAGGGAGAGATGGTGCCTATAGTAGCAGTGGGATAATAGCCTCTGGGAAGGGACTGGGGCTGTGGGATAGCAGGTATAGTAGGGAGAGATGGTGCCTATAGTAGCAGTGGGGATAATAGCCTCTGGGAGGGACTGGGGCTGTGGGATAGCAGGTATAGTAGGGAGAGATGGTGCCTATAGTAGCAGTGGGGGATAATAGCCTCTGGGAAGGACTGGGGCTGTGGGATAGCAGGTATAGTAGGGAGAGATGGTGCCTATAGTAGCAGTGGGGGGATAATAGCCTCTGGGAAGGGACTGGGGCTGTAGGATAGCAGGTATAGTAGGGAGAGATGGTGCCTATAGTAGCAGTGGGGGATAATAGCCTCTGGGAAGGGACTGGGGCTGTGGGATAGCAGGTATAGTAGGGAGAGATGGTGGCCTATAGTAGCAGTGGGGGGATAATAGCCTCTGGGAAGGGACTGGGGCTGTGGGATAGCAGGTATAGTAGGGAGAGATGGTGCCTATAGTAGCAGTGGGGATAATAGCCTCTGGGAAGGGACTGGGGCTGTGGGATAGCAGGTATAGTAGGGAGAGATGGTGCCTATAGTAGCAGTGGGGGATAATAGCCTCTGGGAAGGGACTGGGGCTGTGGGATAGCAGGTATAGTAGGGAGAGATGGTGCCTATAGTAGCAGTGGGGGATAATAGCCTCTGGGAAGGGACTGGGGCTGTGGGATAGCAGGTATAGTAGGGAGAGATGGTGCCTATAGTAGCAGTTGGGGGATAATAGCCTCTGGGAAGGGACTGGGGCTGTGGGATAGCAGGTATAGTAGGGAGAGATGGTGCCTATAGTAGCAGTGGGGGGATAATAGCCTCTGGGAAGGGACTGGGGCTGTGGGATAGCAGGTATAGTAGGGAGAGATGGTGCATATAGTAGCAGTGGGGGGGATAATAGCCTCTGGGAAGGGACTGGGGCTGTGGGATAGCAGAGCCAGTCCAGGATGACAGATATTCGTATAAGGGGCTGAATACAAAACATCTAATCCCTGAGGTTAGGGTTAGTGTTACTATGGCAGGATGGTTGATAGGGCAATGCTACTGCATCCATAATAATTCATGATAATTCCCCAAGTGCGACAGAGCAGCCAATAGACACAATGTAGGGTCCAGGGATAAAAGCACGCAGCCCTACAGTAGATATAATTTATAACAAGCAATGGGCTGTCAGTCTTATGTGCGTTAGAGACGGCTGCCAGGAACATACAGTTCTTACCAGAATTCTGTCCACAAACAACACTTTGCGTATCAGTGTCCCCTTTCCCTAAACAAAATCCATGAGAAACGTTGCACCTGTCAGTAACTCACACATCCGACTCCCCGTGTCACACTCATACACAGCGAATACTTCACACATTCAGAACATTGTTTGCTATTAAAGCATAATAAAAGCTCTCTGAATCATTTGACTTCTATGGCAAAAGTTTGGCGCCTAGAGCTGCATTACAAATGACTGTATACGGCAGCCCCGTAGCACTCAGGGCCCTGTGGGAGGGGAAACGTCTATGGTAAGTGGGCAGACAGCGGGGAGTCGGGGTGATGCCAATGCATTAAGGCCCCCGTGTTTGGGAAGCCAGATGCAACACATTATTACTGGTACATTACGGCTCATACAGCACCCTATTCATTGCTGAAGGGAAAAAATGCAGCTTGGGTGCCAGATGCATCAATAAACAATATGCATTTCAGCTGGGAAAGGGGTGTAGCTGATATTCCATTGAAGATTTTTTATTTGGGATGTACCAAACTCAACACTGGCATAACTATAGAGGAAATAGACCCCCACATAGGTCGTTGGGGGCCCAGGGGAATGGGTGGCCCAATGGCAAGGTCGCTACCTGGGGGCTGGGAGCGGGCAGGCAGACAGGGTCGGACTGAGCCACCGGGACACCGGGAAAATACACGGTGGGCCCCAGAGGCCCAGACCCGACCCGAATGGGTGGCCCAATGGCAAGGTCCCTACCTGGGGGCTGGGAGCGGGCAGGCAGACAGGGTCGGACTGGGCCACCGGGAAAATACCCAGTGGGCCCCAGTGGCCCAGACCCGACCCGAATGGGTGGCCCGATGGCAAGGTCCCTACCTGGGGGCTGGGAGTGGGTAGGCAGACTGGGCCATCGGACTGGGCCGCCGGACACCGGGAAAATACCCAGTGGGCCCCAGCGGCCCAGACCCGACCCGAATGGGTGGCCCTAATGGCAAGGTCCCTACCTGGGGGCTGGGAGTGGGTAGGCAGACTGGGTCGGACTGGGCCGCCGGACACCGGGAAAATACCCAGTGGGCCCCAGCGGCCCAGACCCGACCCGAATGGGTGGCCCGATGGCAAGGTCCCTACCTGGGGGCTGGGAGTGGGCAGGCAGACAGGGTCGGACTGGGCCACTGGGACACCGGGAAAATACCCAGTGGGCCCCAGCGGCCCAGACCCGACCCTATTGCTGCTTCATCTGGCCTCCGATGTCCTCCCCTGACGTGTTTCACATACACGTTCAGCGTAGGACGTCAGACAGGGGCCCCTGCAGGGGGGAGGGGTTTAGGGGTGAACGGCGGTGGGCCCTGCACCCCCCAATCCGACCCTGCAGGCAGAAGATGTGGGTAGGGGATGGGGAATGTGTAGGCTTGGGTAGTGGGAGTTGCTGCACTGGGCCCCTCCAAAGTTTTTTTACAGGGGGGGCCCACGCCAAATAGTAACATTGCTGAAACCCAAGACTGAGTTCAGATCCCAGCACTTTCTGCAGCATTCGTAAAAATTCTTAGGGGTTGGGTTCAGTTGGGTTTGACCATCAAAATCACATGCAACTTGATGCAGCAATTCTTTGTCCATGCACGATAACATTGTTTGCTTTATCTAAAACTGGGATTTTCAAATAAAGGTTCCAATTCAGTTCAGCATTTGGCCAAATATTTCCTGCAGGGCCGGAACTAGGGGTAGGGAGAATAGGAACCTGCCCCCACTGATATTGGTTACTATGCAATCTCCCCCTATGAGCCATCGCACACAAGAACAAGGGCCAAGATGGCCAACCAGGTTGCCTAGGGCTCACAGCCAGCTTGGGCCGCCTTTGCTTTCCTGAAGGGTTCAGCATTCTTTCAGAATCCAAGAAGGTTGGATTCCATGCATCCCTGTTTTATATTATTGTCAATAGGAAAATGAGTGTGGCTCTGTGCGCCAGATTCTTCAGTAGAGAAGTAAAGAAGTAAGGTGGGGCTGCTTTTGTCAGATACTTCTGTTAAAGGGGCACATTCATTGCCGATCCAGCCAAATCTCACCAGTTAAATTACTCCACTCCAGAACTGAGATATAGCATAACTCCAGCAGCAATGGGGCATGTGGTTCCTACATTGCATAGCTAAGGGAGCCAATGAGGTTGCCATCTTTTTTCCATTAGGTAGCAGGTCGGTGTGGTTTAAAAAAGTACAGCTGGGGGAGAAACGTAAGAAATAGGGGGAATTATAAGTTTACCAGCAATTATATATATATAAATATACAGGTATGGGATCCCTTATCCGGAAATCCGTTATCCAGGAAGCTCCGAATTACGGAAAGTCCATCTCCCATAGACTCCAATTTAATCAAATAATTTAGAATTTTAAAACTGATTTCCTTTTTCTCTGTAATAATAAAACAGTACCTGTACTTGATCCCAACTAAGATATAATTACCCCTTATTGGGGGCAGAACAGCCCTATTGGGTTTATTTAATGGTTAAATGATTCCCTTTTCTCTGTAATAATAAAACAGTACCTGTACTTGATCCCAACTAAGATATAATTACCCCTTATTGGGGGCAGAACAGCCCTATTGGGTTTATTTAATGGTTAAATGATTCCCTTTTCTCTGTAATAATAAAACAGTACCTGTACTTGATCCCAACTAAGATATAATTACCCCTTATTGGGGGCAGAACAGCCCTATTGGGTTTATTTAATGGTTAAATGATTCCCTTTTCTCTGTAATAATAAAACAGTACCTGTACTTGATCCCAACTAAGATATAATTACCCCTTATTGGGGCAGAACAGCCCTATTGGGTTTATTTAATGGTTAAATGATTCCCTTTTCTCTGTAATAATAAAACAGTACCTGTACTTGATCCCAACTAAGATATAATTACCCCTTATTGGGGGCAGAACAGCCCTATTGGGTTTATTTCATGGTTAAATGATTCCCTTTTCTCTGTAATAATAAAACAGTACCTGTACTTGATCCCAACTAAGATATAATTACCCCTTATTGGGGCAGAACAGCCCTATTGGGTTTATTTCATGGTTAAATGATTCCCTTTTCTCTGTAATAATAAAACAGTACCTGTACTTGATCCCAACTCAGGGGGAAGTTATTGCCCTTAAAACTCCACCTGGACCTTTCTTGTTCCAAGAGGTTCTTTACTAATGGCCGTTGGCTCTTACGGCCTGGGTCTTTGCTCATATATTCCCTTATCTCAGCGCTTGCCCAACAGGTGTTTCAGAATTTGGAGAATTCCAATGAAAAAGATAAGAGGGGAATTTAGAAATCTAAAAAATCCATGTATTTGTTTACACAAAGGAAAAGGGGAAACTTCCGAAATCCATTACTCGGGGCATTCGCAGCATGCGTGTCTTGTAAAAGCCAAAGCAGATTAAGCCACCATTAATCTTTGGCCGTTCCTGCACAACATATCAATCTTGGTGCATTGCTTTATAAGTCTCCGGAGTCCGGCCGGGGGGGGTTGTGCGGCTGAGCACAAGGGTTCCATTTATGTTTGCTTTTGAGAATTTGGGCAAAGTAGCCGAGATTAGGGATGCCACAAATCCCGACTAAGGGGAAGATTGATCAAAATGGGAGTTTGAAGCTTAGTACATAAAACTCACCCACGTTCTGTTTATTCCTAGGGCAAATTTATCAACTGGGGAGTTTTAACTTTCAGAGACCCTTTCGGCACACCCAAGCACTCCAAAAACTGAACGCTCGGTGCACCCTGCTGGAGGGATCGGCACCCTCCCAAATCCCATATAGCACCAAAAGCAAGTGGCACTCAGAGCTGCAAACAAGGGAAGAAACCCTTTGAAATTTTTATTGCGGAGGTGCAATGTTTCGGGGCAAAAATGAAATTTTTATTGCGGAGGTGCAATGTTTTGGGGCAAAAATGAAATTTTTATTGCGGAGGTGCAATGTTTCGGGGCAAAAATGAAATTTTTATTGTGGAGGTGCAATGTTTCGGGGCAAAAATGAAACTTTTATAGCGGAGGTGCAATGTTTTGGGGCAAAAATGAAATTTTTATTGCGGAGGTGCAATGTTTCGGGGGAAAAAATGACATTTTTATTGCGGAGGTGCAATGTTTCGGGGGAAAAAATGAAACTTTTATTGCGGAGGTGCAATGTTTCGGGGCAAAAATGAAACTTTTATTGCGGAGGTGCAATGTTTCGGGGCAAAAATGAAATTTTTATTGCGGAGGTGCAATGTTTCAGGGGCAAAAATGACATTTTTATTGCCGAGGTGCAATGTTTCGAGGCAAAAATTACATTTTTATTGCGGAGGTGCAATGTTTCGGGGCAAAAATGAAAGTTTTATTGCGGAGGTGCAATGTTTCGGGCAAAAATGAAACTTTTATTGCCGAGGTGCAATGTTTCGGGGCAAAAATAAAACTTTTATTGTGGAGGTGCAATGTTTCGGGGCAAAAATGAAATTTTTATTGCGGAGGTGCAATGTTTCGGGGCAAAAATGAAACTTTTATTGCGGAGGTGCAATGTTTCGGGGCAAAAATGAAACTTTTATTGCGGAGGTGCAATGTTTTGGGGCAAAAATGAAATTTTTATTGCCGAGGTGCAATGTTTCGGGCCAAAAATGAAATTTTTATTGCGGAGGTGCAATGTTTCGGGGGAAAAACAAACTTTTATTGCGGAGGTGCAATGTTTCGGGGCAAAAATGAAATTTTTATTGCCGAGGTGCAATGTTTCGGGGCAAAAATGAAACTTTTATTGCCAAAGTGCAATGTTTCGGGACAAAAATGAAACTTTTATTGCGGAGGTGCAATGTTTCGGGGCAAAAATGAAACTTTTATTGCCGAGGTGCAATGTTTCGGGGCAAAAATGAAACTTTTATTGCCAAAGTGCAATGTTTCGGGACAAAAATGAAACTTTTATTGCGGAGGTGCAATGTTTCGGGGCAAAAATTAAACTTTTATTGCGGAGGTGCAATGTTTCGGGGCAAAAATTAAACTTTTATTGCGGAGGTGCAATGTTTCGGGGCAAAAATAAAACTTTTATTGTGGAGGTGCAATGTTTCGGGGCAAAAATGAAATTTTTATTGCGGAGGTGCAATGTTTCGGGGCAAAAATGAAATTTTTATTGCGGAGGTGCAATGTTTCGGGGCAAAAATTAAACTATTATTGCGGAGGTGCAATGTTTCGGGGCAAAAATAAAACTTTTATTGTGGAGGTGCAATGTTTCGGGGCAAAAATGACATTTTTATTGCGGAGGTGCAATGTTTCGGGGGAAAAAATGACATTTTTATTGCGGAGGTGCAATGTTTCGGGGCAAAAATGACATTTTTATTGCCGAGGTGCAATGTTTCGGGGCAAAAATGAAATTTTTATTGCCGAGGTGCAATGTTTCGGGCAAAAATGAAACTTTTATTGCGGAGGTGCAATGTTTCGGGGCAAAAATGAAACTTTTATTGCGGGGGTGCAATGTTTCGGGGCAAAAATGAAATTTTTATTGCAGAGGTGCAATGTTTCGGGGCAAAAATGAAATTTTTATTGCGGAGGTGCAAAGTTTCGGGGCGAAAATGAAACTTTTATTGCGGAGGTGCAATGTTTCGGGGCAAAAATGAAATTTTTATTGCGGAGGTGCAATGTTTCGGGGCAAAAATGAAATTTTTATTGCGGAGGTGCAATGTTTCGGGGCAAAAATGAAATTTTTATTGCGGAGGTGCAATGTTTCGGGGCAAAAATTACCCCTTTATCAAGCTTTATGAGTTTTAACTTTCACCCATTGATAAATACACTTCCCATAGGAATAAACAGAATGTGGGTAAGTTTTTATGTATTAAAGTTCTAAACATTATGATAAATCTCTCTAAGTGTTCTGTTGAATACCGTTCCACCACAACAGTCTTGGAACTTCACCAAGGTGGAACTTTATGGACCAACACATTTTTCAGCCTCTTTTATTTTATTTTTTTGTTAGCTATGTAACCTCAAACAATTTCTCTGAATCCCGAATCCAATAAAACTGGCTGAAAGGGAGGCTGTTCTGGGGCTTATCCTCCTGGATTTGGATGACTGGACAATTTAAATTCCTGTAGTTCCCTATAGGCTACATATGACTGCCCTTCTATAAATGTTTGGCACGAAGAGTATTTTCCCTTAAGGAAGTCGCTTGCCCCCTCCCCTTCTAAAATCTCATCTGAAATACTACAAATATCCCGGAAAGCTGATGTTATAAATAAACGTAGGGTATAACAATAGTCAAGAAGATGTGTTGGGAAGCCAGTACAGCTATGGAACCCATTATCCAGAATGCTTGGGACCTGGGGTTTTCCGGATAAGGGATCTTTCCATAATTTGGATCTCCTACCTTAAGTCTACTAGAAAAATTATTTAAACAGTAATTAAACCCAAAAGGATTGTTTGGCTCTAATTAGGATTAATTATATCTTAGTTGGGATCAAGTACAGGTACTGTTTTATTATTACAGAGAAAAGGGAATCATTTAACCATTAAATAAACCCAATAGGGCTGTTCTGCCCCAATAAGGGGTAATTATATCTTAGTTGGGATCAAGTACAGGTACTGTTTTATTATTACAGAGAAAAGGGAATCATTTAACCATTAAATAAACCCAATAGGGCTGTTCTGCCCCCAATAAGGGGTAATTATATCTTAGTTGGGATCAAGTGCAGGTACTGTTTTATTATTACAGAGAAAAGGGAATCATTTAACCATTAAATAAACCCAATAGGGCTGTTCTGCCCCAATAAGGGGTAATTATATCTTAGTTGGGATCAAGTACAGGTACTGTTTTATTATTACAGAGAAAAGGGAATCATTTAACCATTAAATAAACCCAATAGGGCTGTTCTGCCCCCAATAAGGGGTAATTATATCTTAGTTGGGATCAAGTACAGGTACTGTTTTATTATTACAGAGAAAAGGGAATCATTTAACCATTAAATAAACCCAATAGGGCTGTTCTGCCCCAATAAGGGGTAATTATATCTAGTTGGGATCAAGTACAGGTACTGTTTTATTATTACAGAGAAAAGGGAATCATTTAACCATTAAATAAACCCAATAGTGCTGTTCTGCCCCAATAAGGGGTAATTATATCTTAGTTGGGATCAAGTACAGGTACTGTTTTATTATTACAGAGAAAAGGGAATCATTTAACCATTAAATAAACCCAATAGGGCTGTTCTGCCCCCAATAAGGGGTAATTATATCTTAGTTGGGATCAAGTACAGGTACTGTTTTATTATTACAGAGAAAAGGGAATCATTTAACCATTAAATAAACCCAATAGGGCTGTTCTGCCCCCAATAAGGGGTAATTATATCTTAGTTGGGATCAAGTACAGGTAAAGCAACAGTTAGGGGCACATTTACTAACCCACGAACGGGCCGAATGCGTCCGATTGCGTTTTTTTCGTAATGATCGGTATTTTGCGATTTTTTCGGAAATTATCGCGACTTTTTCGTTACCAATACGATTTGCGCGAAAAAACGCGAGTTTTTCGTAGCCATTCCGAAAGTTGCGCAAAATCTGGCGATTTTTTTCGTAGCGTTAAAACTTGTGCGAAATGTCGCGCCTTTTAAGTTTTAACGCTACGAAAAAGGCACGACTTTTCGTGCAAGTTTTAACGCTACGAAAAAATCGCCAGATTTTGCGCAACTTTTGGAATGGCTACGAAAAACTCTCGTTTTTTCACGCAAATCGTATTGGTAACGAAAAAGTTGCGATAATTTCCGAAAAGTCGTAAAGGCGCCGAAAAAATCGCAAAAAATACGAAAAAGTCGCAAAATGTTCGTTTTCCAATCGGAATTTTTCCAATTCGGATTCGAATTCGCGTCTTAGTAAATCAGCCCCTTAGTGTATATCATATTAAGTGGCCTATTAAAGAATCTTACAAACTGGAATATATATATCAGTAAATATTGTCCTTTTACATATTAACACATTTACATTGAGACATTAGTGATGGGCTGTGTGCTCCCTCAGAGATCACCTGACAGGAAGTGATGCAGCTCTAACTGTAACAGGAAGTAGTGTGGAAGCAAAAGGCAGAACTCTGCCCATTCATTGGCTGATTGGGCCTAGCATGTATGTGTGCTCTTGGCTTGTTTGAGTGCACCGTGAATCGTATGATCCCAGGGGGCGGCCCTTAGTACTTAAAATGGCAGTTTTCTATTTAGGATTACCCAGTGACATATCTACTAAACAGTATTTTTTTATGAAAATGGTTTCTTTAGATAAAGTAGGCTCTCACCTATTTGATGTGATATATTTTTATAAAGACCTAGATTGTTGAGGGGTATAGTTTTCCTTTAAAGGCTAAAAGACCAATCATTGGGTTGGCTGTTGGTTATGGCCTACTCACATGTAGCATCCTAGTGAAATATGAATGCATCAGCCATTCATTCCAAATATATCCTTGTCCACTCCAAGGGAACGAGGACCAGGGGTAGACAGGAGAGATACCTGCCTGGGGCCCCTCCAGCTTTGCACTCTAGGCAGGTACCTCTTCTGCCTACCCCTCCCCATATAACTCAATATGCAGCCTTGTGCCTTTATATGGGCACAGAACCCCTCAGTGACTGCTAATATCCTTATCATTTACAGTAGGGGGTACATTATCCCTTATAATACATGAGTGATACTCAGAGTTCCCTGTATAACTCAGCCTGCAGCCTTGTGCCTTTATATGGGCACAGAACCCCTCAGTGACTGACTAATATCCTTATCATTTACAGTAGGGGGTACATTATCCCTTATAATACATGAGTGATACTCAGAGTTCCCTGTATAACTCAGCCTGCAGCCTTGTGCCTTTATATGGTCACAGAACCCCTCAGTGACTGCTAATATCCTTATCATTTACAGTAGGGGGTACATTATCCCTTATAATACATGAGTGATACTCAGAGTTCCCTGTATAACTCAGCCTGCAGCCTTGTGCCTTTATATGGGCACAGAACCCCTCAGTGACTGCTAATATCCTTATCATTTACAGTAGGGGGTACATTATCCCTTATAATACATGAGTGATACTCAGAGTTCCCTGTATAACTCAGCCTGCAGCCTTGTGCCTTTATATGGGCACAGAACCCCTCAGTGACTGCTAATATCCTTATCATTTACAGTAGGGGGTACATTATCCCCTATAATACATGAGTGATACTCAGAGTTCCCTGTATAACTCAGCCTGCAGCCTTGTGCCTTTATATGGGCACAGAACCCCTCAGTGACTGCTAATATCCTTATCATTTACAGTAGGGGGTACATTATCCCTTATAATACATGAGTGATACTCAGAGTTCCCTGTATAACTCAGCCTGCAGCCTTGTGCCTTTATATGGGCACAGAACCCCTCAGTGACTGCTAATATCCTTATCATTTACAGTAGGGGGTACATTATCCCTTATAATACATGAGTGATACTCAGAGTTCCCTGTATAACTCAGCCTGCAGCCTTGTGCCTTTATATGGGCACAGAACCCCTCAGTGACTGCTAATATCCTTATCATTTACAGTAGGGGATTCATTATCCCTTATAAATCATGAGTAATAGCCATGTGCTTACATAACCTTTCTGTGTGTTTAATCCTGTATCCCCCAGCATGTACACAGTAAGGCTATATATATATATCCCTGTGTTTGTGCGGCTGCCCTCTACAGTACGTATATATAAGCTGGATCCCCCAGCAGGCACACAGAGTTAATATAGACCCCCCTATGAGTGCAGTACTGAATCCTGAGCATACATAACCCCAGAACTATCTCTTTCTGTATATATTTGCGATGTGCTACTCTGGGCTCTCGCTGCCGGGCTGTTTGTTCTGGATGCGGGGCCTTGGCACGGGCTGCTATGAGTGATGAGGGCTAAACTGTGTCCAACAGACACCTGGGAGGAGAAAAGGCAACGAGACAGCTGCCAGGAGCCAGGAATAGAATCTATAAATACGGGGGTGCCCCCTGCCCCCCAGACTTTGTATACACAGAGCTATTTATCGTGTGTAGTGAGGTCACCCCGGGAGGGGACGTTATAAATCAGACTGAACGGGATTTCCTGAAAGTCCTGCTCTGATTTCCTCCCCCCCCCCCCCCCCGACATTCACACAAAAATAAAGTTCTCAGTGCCATATTGCCCTCACCCAGCGGCCTCCCACAGCTCTATGGCTTTATAGACTGTAAAAGGGTTGGGAAATGGCGGCGGGGGGGGGGGGTTAATAGAGCAAAGTTCTTTTTATGGGTCTCCCGGCCTGTGTGTGTCATTAAGCCTTATTAATCACTTCGTGTTTATTGCAATTACAGCATAAATGAAGCAAATGGTCAGTTGAAAGGACACTAAGAAATAAGGAATCGCAGAAATGTGGCCTAAACTGTACAATGTTTAGGGGGGGTTTTGGGGGGGAAATGATTTTATTTAACTTTTGGAAGAATTGCAGTCTCCTTCCTTCCCTGACAAAACAGCAGGCCGGTCCTGCTTTATGGCTAAGATACTAGCTATCCTTGTAACAGGCAGCCAGGCCACTAGGTCTCTATCCTGCTTAGGATTTTGTTTTTATGCCCTATAAAGGACAACTAAATCCAAAATTTACTAAAGACTGCCAATTTGTTAGGCAACCCACAGTGATGCTAATAACTAACCCAGACATGTCAGCTTCCATGTTGTTTCTGTGGAAGCACAGAGCGCTGTTGAGGTGTGTGGCCTGGGCAAAATGGGTGTGGCTGGGGCAGAATGAGGGTGTGGCTGGGGAAAATGGGGTGCGGCTGGGGCAGAATGAGGGTGTGGCTGGGGCAGAATGGGGGTGTGGCTGGGGCAGAATGAGGGTGTGGCTGGGGAAAATGGGGTGTGGCTGGGCAGAATGGGGGTGTGGTTGGGGCAGAATGGGGGTGTGGCCGGGGCAAAATGGGGTGTGGCTGGGGCAGAATGAGGGTGTAGCTGGGGCAGAATGAGGGTGTGGCTGGGCAGAATGGGGGTGTGACTGGGGCAGAATGAGGGTGTGGCTGGGGAAAATGGGGTGTGGCTGGGGAAAATGGGGTGTGGCTGGGGCAGAATGAGGGTGTGGCTGGGGAAAATGGGGTGTGGCTGGGGCAGAATGAGGGTGTGGCTGGGCAGAATGGGGGTGTGGCTGGGGCAGAATGAGGGTGTGGCCGGGGCAAAATGGGGTGTGGCTGGGGCAGAATGAGGGTGTAGCTGGGGCAGAATGGGGGTGTGGCTGGGGCAGAATGAGGGTGTGGCTGGGGCAGAATGGGGGTGTGGCAAGATGCCCCAAAATCTTTAGCGATCTGGGTTGGTATCTCTACTACACTCCCTACTCCTGGGTAACACTCTTCTTATTAACACTAATTAGTGCCCTTAATTGTAAAGAAAATATATTACTCAATATTACCTATATGGACTCATCATGAGGCAGAATGAGGGTGTGGCTGGGGCAGAATGGGGGTGTGGCAAGGGCAGAATGGGGGTGTGGCTGGAGCAGAATGAGGGTGTGGCTGGGGCAGAGTGAGGGTGTGGCCAGGGCAGAATGGGGGTGTGGCTAGTGAGGAGTGGGCATGGTCAAGGTGCGATCTGGGTTGGTATCTCTACTACCCTCCCTACTTCTGGGTAACACTCTTATTATTAACAATAATTAGTGCCCTTAATTGTAAAGTAAATATATTACTCAATATTGCCTATATGGACTCATCATGAGGAAGAATGAGGGTGTGGCTGGGGCAGAATGGGGGTGTGGCTGGGGCAGAATGGGGGTGTGGCTAAGGAGGAGTGGGCATGGTCAAGGTGCCCCAAAATCTGAAGCGATCTGGGTTGGTATCTCTACTACCCTCCCTATTCCTGGGTAACTCTTCTTCTTATTAACACTAATTAGTGCCCTTAATCGTCAATATTGCCTATATGGACTCATTGTGAAGCCTTTTTAAAGGAAAACCATAAAAAAAAGTACAAATCTATTAAATATAAAGCTACCTATTGGTTGCACAAAAATATACACTTAACTGTCTGCAAACTCATTTAGAAAGGAAAATGTGTTTATTGCTGGTCCTTAGCAACCGCTGGCCTAACCCAACTGTCCAAGGAATGCTTTAGGCCCGAAGAACAGGCAATAAAACAACTTCTGGTGGTCCTTAGCAACTGCTGGCCTAAACCAACTGTCCAAGGAATGCTGTAGGCCTGAAGAACAGGCAACAAAACAACTTCTGCTGGTCCTTAGCAACTGCTGGCCTAACCCAACTGTCCAAGGAATGCTATAGGCCTGAAGAACAGGCAACAAAATGACTTCTGCTGGTCCTTAGCAACTGCTGGCCTAACCCAACTGTCCAAGGAATGCTTTAGGCCTGAAGAACAGGCAACAAAACAACTTCTGCTGGTCCTTAGCAACTGCTGGCCTAACCCAACTGTCCAAGGAATGCTTTAGGCCTGAAGATCAGGCAACAAAACAACTTCTGGTGGTCCTTAGCAGCCACTGGCCTAACCCAACTGTCCAAGGAATGTTTTAGGCCTGAAGATCAGGCAACAAAACAACTTCTGGTGGTCCTTAGCAACCGCTGGCCTTACCCAACTGTCCACGGAATGCTTTAGGCCCGAAGAACAGGCAACAAAACAACTTCTGCTGGTCCTTAGCAGCTGCTGGCCTAACCCAACTGTCCAAGGAATGCTTTAGGCCTGAAGATCAGGCAACAAAACAACATCTGCTGGTCCTCAGCAACTGCTGGCCTAGCCCAACTGTCCAAGGAATGCTATAGGCCTGAAGAACAGGCAACAAAATGACTTCTGCTCGTCCTTAGCAACCGCTGGCCTAACCCAACTGTCCAAGGAATGCTTTAGGCCTGAAGAACAGGCAATAAGACAACTTCTGCTGGTCCTTAGCAACTGCTGGCCTAACCCAACTGTCCAAGGAATGCTTTAGGCCTGAAGATCAGGCAACAAAACAACTTCTGCTGGTCCTTAGCAGCCACTGGCCTAACCCAACTGTCCAAGGAATGCTTTAGGCCTGAAGATCAGGCAACAAAACAACTTCTGGTGGTCCTTAGCAACCGCTGGCCTAACCCAACTGTCCAAGGAATGCTTTGGGCCTGAACAACAGGCACCAAAAGAACTTCTGCTGGTACTTAGCAACTGTTGGCCTAACCCAACTGTCAAAGGAATCCTTTAGGTCTGAAGAACAGGCAATAAAACAACTTCTGCTGGTCCTTAGCAACTGCTGGCCTAACCCAACTGTCCAAAGAATGCTTTAGGCCTAAAGAACAGGCAACAAAACAACTTCTGCTGGTCCTTAGCAACCGCTGGCCAAACCCAACTGTCCAAGGAATGCTGTAGGCTTGAAGAACAGGCAACAAAACAACTTCTGCTGGTCCTTAGCAACAGCTGGCCAAACCCAACTGTCCAAGGAATGCTGTAGGCCTGAAGAACAGGCAACAAAACAACTTCTGCTGGTCCTTAGCAACCGCTGGCCTAACCCAACTGTCCAAGGAATGCTTTAGGCTTGAAGAACAGGCAACAAAACAACTTCTGGTGGCCCTTAGCAACCGCTGGCCTAACCCAACTGTCCAAGGAATGCTTTAGGCCTGAAGAACAGGCAACAAAATGACTTCTGCTGGTCCTTAGCAACTGCTGGCCTAACCCAACTGTCCAATGAATGCTGTAGGCCTGAAGATCAGGCAACAAAACAACTTCTGCTGGTCCTTAGCAACTGCTGGCCTAACCAAATTGTCCAAGGAATGCTTTAGGCCTGAAGAACAGGCAACAAAACAACTTCTGCTGGTCCTTAGCAACCGCTGGCCTAACCCAACTGTCCAAAGAATGCTTTAGGCCTAAAGAACAGGCAACAAAACAACTTCTGCTGGTCCTTAGCAACCGCTGGCCTAACCCAACTGTCCAAGGAATGCTTTAGGCTTAAAAAACAGGCAACAAAACAACTTCTGGTGGCTCTTAGCAACTGCTGGCCTAACCCAACTGTCCAAGGAATGCTTTAGGCCTGAAGAACAGGCAACAAAATGATTTCTGCTGGTCCTTAGCAACTGCTGGCCTAACTCAACTGTCCAAGGAATGCTGTAGGCCTGAAGAACAGGCAACAAAACAACTTCTGCTGGTCCTTAGCAACCGCTGGCCTAACCCAACTGTCCAAGGAATGCTTTAGGCCTGAAGAACAGGCAACAAAACAACTTCTGGTGGCCCTTAGCAACCGCTGGCCTAAACCAACTGTCCAAGGAACGCTTTAGGCCTGAAGAACAGGCAACAAAATGACTTCTGCTGGTCCTTAGCAACTGCTGGCCTAACCCAACTGTCCAAGGAATGCTTTAGGCCTGAAGATAAGGCAACAAAACAACTTCTGGTGGTCCTCAGCAACTGCTGGCCTAACCCAACTGTCCAAGGAATGCTGTAGGCCTTAAGATCAGGCAACAAAACAACTTCTGGTGGTCCTTAGCAGCCACTGGCCTAACCCAACTGTCCAAGGAATGCTTTAGGCCTGAAGATCAGGCAACAAAACAACTTCTGGTGGTCCTTAGCAACCGCTGGCCTAACCCAACTGTCCAAGGAATGCTTTAGGCCCGAAGAACAGGCAACAAAACAACTTCTGCTGGTCCTTAGCAACTGTTGGCCTAACCCAACTGTCCAAGGAATCCTTTAGGTCGGAAGAACAGGCAATAAAACAACTTCTGCTGGTCCTCAGCAACTGCTGGCCTAACCCAACTGTCCAAGGAATGCTATAGGCCTGAAGAACAGGCAACAAAATGACTTCTGCTCGTCCTTAGCAACTGCTGGCCTAACCCAACTGTCCAAGGAATGCTTTAGGCCTGAAGAACAGGCAATAAAACAACTTCTGCTGGTCCTTAGCAGCTGCTGGCCTAACCCAACTGTCCAAGGAATGCTTTAGGCCTGAAGATCAGGCAACAAAACAACATCTGCTGGTCCTCAGCAACTGCTGGCCTAACCCAACTGTCCAAGGAATGCTTTAGGCCTGAAGATCAGGCAACAAAACAACTTCTCGTGGTCCTTAGCAGCCACTGGCCTAACCCAACTGTCCAAGGAATGCTTTAGGCCTGAAGATCAGGCAACAAAACAACTTCTGGTGGTCCTTAGCAACCGCTGGCCTAACCCAACTGTCCAAGGAATGCTTTAGGCCTGAAGAACAGGCAACAAAAGAACTTCTGCTGGTACTTAGCAACTGCTGGCCTAACCCAACTGTCCAAGGAATCCTCTAGGTCTGAAGAACAGGCAATAAAACAACTTCTGCTGGTCCTCAGCAACTGCTGGCCTAACCCAACTGTCCAAGGAACGCTTTAGGCCTGAAGAACAGGCAACAAAATGACTTCTGCTGGTCCTTAGCAACTGCTGGCCTAACCCAACTGTCCAAGGAACGCTTTAGGCCTGAAGAACAGGCAACAAAATGACTTCTGCTGGTCCTTAGCAACTGCTGGCCTAACCCAACTGTCCAAGGAACGCTTTAGGTCTGAAGAACAGGCAATAAAACAACTTCTGCTGGTCCTCAGCAACTGCTGGCCTAACTCAACTGTCCAAGGAATGCTTTAGGCCTGAAGAACAGGCAACAAAACAACTTCTGCTGGTCCTTAGCAACCGCTGGCCTAACCCAACTGTCCAAGGAATGCTTTAGGCCTGAAGAACAGGCAACAAAACAACTTCTGCTGGTCCTTAGCAACCCCTGGCCTAACCCAACTGTCCAAGGAATGCTTTAGGCCTGAAGAACAGGCAACAAAATGACTTCTGCTGGTCCTTAGCAACTGCTGGCCTAACCCAACTGTCTAAGGAATGCTTTAGGCCCGAAGAACAGGCAAAACGACTTCTGGTGGTACTTCTGACCTATGATTTTGGGAAGGCTTTAGGCCCCCAAAGGCATGGTTATGTAATAAACAAAAAAGGCTATCTTAAGCATATCTTGGATAGGCCATGGCCCATGGCTTAGACAAAATTCTGCCCGTTTCCACGTAATTTCTGACTGGAAAGCACACACACGTATATTTATTTATACAAAAATGTTGTTCCTCAGCCTCTATTTTTACCCCAGTTTCCATTGAATTTCTCCCAAGCAGGGTTTTCGGCTCTCTTAGCACCTTTTAATTTGGTTTTAAAGTTGAAATTTTTCCCCTGACTTGTATCCCAGGAGAAGATGAAACTTTATAAATAAACGCGAGCTGTTTCTGTTAAGGTTGCATTACGTGGAAGGAGAATTTTTCGTAAACTGATCATTTCTTCTGCTGCAGGTCAGTTGGTCAGGAGGCTAAAGTATTGGGTCTCCTTGTTTTGCTAAAGTAAGGCCCCTTGTGTTTAATATGAATGTTGTATCAGCAGATTTTGGGGTCTTGGGATGCGAGGTAGAAAAGAGCGTCACAAGAGAAATGGTGGAAAAATAAATGAGAAACTGGAGAGTGAAACCGGAGGTGCGAGAGGGCGACCACATCAGAGAGGAGCCCACGTCAGTGAGAAGGAACGCCTACTGCACCACTGACAGTTCCCTGCACTCTCACAAACCTGCTAGGGCGGCACAACAAAGGGGTACTTGTTGGGAAGCTCAGGATATTGGGCAGAATTTGCCATTGTGTCAACTCACATTGAGTGCATTAAGCGTTAGGTGGTGGCTGCTGAGAAACCAAGCTCTCCGTGGGCATTGGTGGAGGATAATGGTGGTTTAGGGAGGCTTAACCCCCCAAAAAGAGACCAACTGCTTTATAATCATTTGTAATGATAAGCTCTCCAATGGAAAAGTGACTATGAAGATTTTCATTCTCCAATGGAAGGCCTTCCCAAAACAGTAAACCTGATGTTGATCCAGGGACTGGTCCGATTGCCATCTTGGAGTCAGGAAGGAATTTTTTCCCCTCTGGGGCAAATTAGAGAGGCTTCAGATGGGGTTTTTGCCTTCCTCTGGATCAACTAGTAGTTAGGCAGGTTATATATAGGCATTATGGTTGAACGTGATGGACATAAGTCTTTTTTCAACCTAACTTACTATGTCACCTCCACTGTCCTTGGGGTTGGTAGAGTTGGCCAGACTTGGCATGAATCCTAATGACATCAGTTCCACATCTGAAATCACTGTGACATCACCATTACCATGTAAAGTAAAGTGTTAGAGAATGGGGCTGAAAAGCAAATGAAGCTTCACAAATAGTGCTTTTGCCATGTTGTGCTTGCCATGAGGGTGCACACTTGTGGTGAATGGAAATCGAGAGTGGATTATGGGGGGGGGGATGAATTCATACTACTAATTTGTACTCTTGGGACTGTTACCTTTAGCAATTAGCTTCTACTGGTTGCCATGGAATACAAAATTTGCTCTTTTTTGTGAATCCCCCCCTAGGCTAGACACAAAGTGAAAACAGCTGTATGCCCTCTGGTCTGTTAAAGAGCTGTCTTAAAGGGCCTTCACAGAAGTGCAGCTTTGGATAAGATGACCAAAGGCAAAAATATCCTACAGGAAGGGACTCGGGCTGTGGGATAGCAGGTATAGTAGGGAGAGATGGTGCCTATAGTAGCAGTGGGGGGATAATAGCCTCTGGGAAGGGACTGGGGCTGTGGGATAGCAGGTATAGTAGGGAGAGATGGTGCCTATAGTAGCAGTGGGGGGATAATAGCCTCTGGGAAGGGACTGGGGCTGTGGGATAGCAGGTATAGTAGGGAGAGATGGTGCCTATAGTAGCAGTGGGGGGATAATAGCCTCTGGGAAGGGACTGGGGCTGTGGGATAGCAGGTATAGTAGGGAGAGATGGTGCCTATAGTAGCAGTGGGTAAATAATAGCCTCTGGGAAGGGACTGGGGCTGTGGGATAGCAGGTATAGTAGGGAGAGATGGTGCCTATAGTAGCAGTGGGGGGATAATAGCCTCTGGGAAGGGACTGGGGCTGTGGGATAGCAGGTATAGTAAGGAGAGATGGTGCCTATAGTAGCAATGGGGGGATAATAGCCTCTGGGAAGGGACTGGGGCTGTGGGATAGCAGGTATAGTAGGGAGAGATGGTGCCTATAGTAGCAGTGGGTAAATAATAGCCTCTGGGAAGGGACTGGGGCTGTGGGATAGCAGGTATAGTAAGGAGAGATGGTGCCTATAGTAGCAGTGGGGGGATAATAGCCTCTGGGAAGGGACTGGGGCTGTGGGATAGCAGGTATAGTAGGGAGAGATGGTGCCTATAGTAGCAGTGGGGGGATAATAGCCTCTGGGAAGGGACTGGGGCTGTGGGATAGCAGGTATAGGAGGGAGAGATGGTGCCTATAGTAGCAGTGGGGGGATAATAGCCTCTGGGAAGGGACTGGGGCTGTGGGATAGCAGGTATAGTAGGGAGAGATGGTGCCTATAGTAGCAGTGGGGGGGGGATAATAGCCTCTGGGAAGGGACTGGGGCTGTGGGATAGCAGGTATAGTAGGGAGAGATGGTGCCTATAGTAGCAGTGGGGGGATAATAGCCTCTGGGAAGGGACTGGGGCTGTGGGATAGCAGGTATAGTAGGGAGAGATGGTGCCTATAGTAGCAGTGGGGTAATAAACTCTGGGGAGGGAATAGACTAAAGGAAATGTCTGGCACATTAACCTGCACCTTATTCTATTCCCTGAATCTACAGGGCCCTTCGTATTCCAGCAAATCACAGAGGTAAGATTCCCGGTTAGTAAATGCTTACATATACTGTATCAGCAGAAGGCTGAATAATTCAGGGAAGGCTTAGGGGTCGGTGGAGGTGGTAACTACGTGTTAGGGGGGAAAATAATGGTCCTCAAAAAGTACATGTGCTTCTAAACTAATAATATCCTTTTCAGTAACGAGAAAGCCATTTACCCACCAGCCCTCAAACTATCTTGGCAGAGTGAGGTCCAGGCAATAAGAAGGGGGCTGCATGGGGTGGGCTTGGAGGCAACAGCTTTGCTCAGCAGCAGTGCAGCAAACCCTACGGACTACACTGAATTGTTTGAACCTTCTGGTACTCAATGTGCCATGGCAACCGGTAGCTGGCACCGGACCTCTGTGGTTTTAGGACTATTTGCTGTTTCCAAAATGTGTGCGAGCAGTTCAGTGGCCCCCTCTGTGTCTCATTAATGCTACTCCTTGGCTCGCAGACAGGCACTCTCTAACAATTTCTGTCCCGGCAATGGGTAGATTCTAGTTCAGCTATGGGCATGTTTTGACTTGGCACGGGTCCCTCTTTGGCTCGGCACAGGGCATTCACTAGTGTTGCCTGGCTCAGTAGTTGGTAATCATTGTCGATCCTTGGCTCGTCGCTAGGCTTGTTTCTATATTTAGTCATTTTCCCAATCAACAAGCGCTCCAGCTTAAAGGGGACATCAACCTTTCATTGAACTGTCTCTTTAGCCCTCACAGATACAGGTTATCCAATGAGAACCATCCCTTCCACCACTACATCTGCCATCTCTCTGTTATCTACCATTTGGATTTGGAGTGCCCAAAAATACATTCCTATGGCAGTAAATGGGATTCGCTGTGGGTAGAACACATATATATGTGTACAGGTATAGGACCCATTATCCAGAATGCTCGGGACCAAGGGTATTCCGGATAAGGGGTCTTTCTGTAATTTGGATCTTCATACCTTAACTCTACTAAAAAATCAATAAAACATTAATTAAACCCCATAGGATTGTTTTGCATCCAATAAGGATTATTTATATCTTAGTTGGGATCAAGTACAGGTACTGTTTTATTATTACAGAGAAAAGGGAATCATTTAACCATGAAATAACCCAATAGGGCTGTTCTGCCCCAATAAGGGGTAATTATATCTTAGTTGGGATCAAGTACAGGTACTGTTTTATTATTACAGAGAAAAGGGAATCATTTAACCATTAAATAAACCCAATAGGGCTGTTCTGCCCCAATAAGGGGTAATTATATCTTAGTTGGGATCAAGTACAGGTACTGTTTTATTATTACAGAGAAAAGGGAATCATTTAACCATGAAATAAACCCAATAGGGCTGTTCTGCCCCAATAAGGGGTAATTATATCTTAGTTGGGATCAAGTATAGGTACTGTTTTATTATTACAGAGAAAAGGGAATCATTTAACAATTAAATAAACCCAATAGGGCTGTTCTGCCCCCAATAAGGGGTAATTATATCTTAGTTGGGATCAAGTATAGGTACTGTTTTATTATTACAGAGAAAAGGGAATCATGTAACCATGAAATAAACCCAATAGGGCTGTTCTGCCCCCAATAAGGGGTAATTATATCTTAGTTGGGATCAAGTACAGGTACTGTTTTATTATTACAAAGAAAAGGGAATCATTTAACCATTAAATAAACCCAATAGGGCTGTTCTGCCCCCAATAAGGGGTAATTATATCTTAGTTGGGATCAAGTACAGGTACTGTTTTATTATTACAGAGAAAATGGAATCATTTAACCATGAAATAAACCCAATAGGGCTGTTCTGCCCCCAATAAGGGGTAATTATATCTTAGTTGGGATCAAGTACAGGTACTGTTTTATTATTACAGAGAAAAGGGAATCATTTAACCATTAAATAAACCCAATAGGGCTGTTCTGCCCCCAATAAGGGGTAATTATATCTTAGTTGGGATCAAGTACAGGTACTGTTTTATTATTACAGAGAAAAAGGAAATCAGTTTTAAAATTCTATATTATTTTATTAAAATGGAGTCTATGGGAGACGGGCTTTCCGTAATTCGGAGCTTTCTGGATAATGGGTTTCCGGATAAAGGATCCCATACCTGTATATAGAAATGTATTTTTGGGCACTCTATCCAAATGGTCGATAACAGAGAAATGGCTGATGTAGTAGTTATGTTTGTTTACTGTCGTAAGGAGCAAATTGCCTGCGGGCAACAAGTGCCCCATGTGCCCACCAATATTTGGGCACAATAACAGGGGGGTCTTCCTGGACATCTCTTTTGGGCAGTCTCTAGAAAGGCAAATGGTTTATGTCTTTTCAGCTATCGATTTCTAGAGAAATAAGCCGCCTGGCTGGGTAGCAGCTCTTCCCTTCGGGTACTTTTTGGAAGACACTGGTCTATTTGTATTAGGGCTTGCGATTTGTCACGTTGGCATTTCAGGTCTTCATGAATGGGCACTTTGTAGCCCTATCGGGTGCATATATAGGACTAGCCCGTGTCTCCTTGCAGAAAATACACTCATTGCTCCTTGGCTTCTCCACTTTAACTCTGGGCAGCGCTTGGCCATTTCTGATCATAAATCCAATGCTCCGGGGCCACTCCTTCAGGGCCTGACGCCCTCCCAAGAAGAATATTGAGTGAGACTTGGCACAATATCACCTGCAAATCCAGCTCTGCAGATCAGCTCTCCTTCTGGGAGCCCAAGAGCCGAGCCTTTTCGAGAAGCCACCATGCAAGCTCAAAGTTCTGATACATAAATTCTCCATAAGTGTGAAATGATTCTTTTCATCCAATTCCTGCCATGTTTTTTTTTCTTGCTCTGCCTGTTCTGAAAAGCGGCCATTGATTAAAAAAAAAAAAAAAAAACATTTAATTTGAGGAGCTGCAGAAGCTGTGTGTGTATGTGGAGGGCCCCCCACAGATATTCAACTCTTTTATACCCCCCCTCACTCAGTTCACCTGCTTGTTCACCTTGTTCAGCCTCTCGTCCCCCACCCCCACCCACCGGCCTCTGTCATGTGACTTCCCATCACGCAGTCTTGGAAATGAAACGTCTCACTATGAATCTGGGAAAAGGTCTCAAACGTTCGAAAATAAAAAAATATTTGAGGCATTTAAACATTTATTGCCGTTATAAAACGCCTTTCCAAGAATGAAAGTGTGGCTTTTATAATATCCCCCCCTGGGTTAGTTTATGGGGGAGAAGGGAAAGATGTGCACACCTCGGTCTCATGAAATAGGAATTAACATGGTGACAAATGCTGCCAATCCATTGGCTCTTGGGTGATTGCCAAGGTTACGTTCATGCCCACAGAAATTAACTGGTATTATTGATGACAATATAATTAGCACCTTGCTTGGTTAGGGATGGAACAATGGAGCTGCACCTCCAGGATAAGGTTTGCCCCCCAGCCAGTATTTGACCAACCTAGCCGGCAAATATATCTGCTGGTAAATTTGTAAGGGTGACAACCCTACCTATAAGTACAGGTATCGAACAACTTATCCGGAAACCCACCATCCGAATTACAGCCATCTCCCTAAGAGATTTCCTTTTTCTCTGTAATAATAAAACAGTACCTGTACTTGATCCCAACTAAGATATAATTACCCCTTATTGGGGCAGAACAGCCCTATTGGGTTTATTTAATGGTTAAATGATTCCCTTTTCTCTGTAATAATAAAACAGTACCTGTACTTGATCCCAACTAAGATATAATTACTCCTTATTGGGGGCAGAACAGCCCTATTGGGTTTATTTAATGGTTAAATGATTCCCTTTTCTCTGTAATAATAAAACAGTACCTGTACTTGATCCCAACTAAGATATAATTACCCCTTATTGGGGCAGAACAGCCCTATTGGGTTTATTTAATGGTTAAATGATTCCCTTTTCTCTGTAATAATAAAACAGTACCTGTACTTGATCCCAACTAAGATATAATTACCCCTTATTGGGGCAGAACAGCCCTATTGGGTTTATTTAATGGTTAAATGATTCCCTTTTCTCTGTAATAATAAAACAGTACCTGTACTTGATCCCAACTAAGATATAATTACCCCTTATTGGGGGCAGAACAGCCCTATTGGGTTTATTTAATGGTTAAATGATTCCCTTTTCTCTGTAATAATAAAACAGTACCTGTACTTGATCCCAACTAAGATATAATTACTCCTTATTGGGGGCAGAACAGCCCTATTGGGTTTATTTAATGGTTAAATGATTCCCTTTTCTCTGTAATAATAAAACAGTACCTGTACTTGATCCCAACTAAGATATAATTACCCCTTATTGGGGCAGAACAGCCCTATTGGGTTTATTTAATGGTTAAATGATTCCCTTTTCTCTGTAATAATAAAACAGTACCTGTACTTGATCCCAACTAAGATATAATTACCCCTTATTGGGGGCAGAACAGCCCTATTGGGTTTATTTAATGGTTAAATGATTCCCTTTTCTCTGTAATAATAAAACAGTACCTGTACTTGATCCCAACTAAGATATAATTACCCCTTATTGGGGGCAGAACAGCCCTATTGGGTTTATTTCATGGTTAAATGATTCCCTTTTCTCTGTAATAATAAAACAGTACCTGTACTTGATCCCAACTAAGATATAATTACCCCTTATTGGGGGCAGAACAGCCCTATTGGGTTTATTTAATGGTTAAATGATTCCCTTTTCTCTGTAATAATAAAACAGTACCTGTACTTGATTCCAACTAAGTTATAATTACCCCTTATTGGGGCAGAACAGCCCTATTGGGTTTATTTCATGGTTAAATGATTCCCTTTTCTCTGTAATAATAAAACAGTACCTGTACTTGATCCCAACTAAGATATAATTACCCCTTATTGGGGCAGAACAGCCCTATTGGGTTTATTTCATGGTTAAATGATTCCCTTTTCTCTGTAATAATAAAACAGTACCTGTACTTGATCCCAACTAAGATATAATTACCCCTTATTGCAGGCAAAACAACCCTATTGGGTTTAATTACTGTTTAAATATTTTTTTTAGCAGACTTAAGGTAGGAGATCTGAATTACGGAAAGACCCCTTATCCAGAAAACTCCAGGTCCCAAGCATTCTGGATAATGGGTCCCATACCTGTACCTTCAGATTATGGGACAAATAGTACAAAAGTCCCAGGCAAATGGAGCATATATATATATGGTGTCAATGGGCCTAAGTGTGCCAACTAAAAGGTTTTTATTTATCATTATAAAACAAAGATGTAGGGAACCAAAGGGATAATCTCCCCTACTATTCTTGAAGTCCCCAACCTATAAGCTATGTCCTATGCAAGAGAGGTTTCCAGCTGGCCCAGAGGTGGTATAACCAGTTCCTGTCCTTAGTTGTATAAGGGGAGCGAGCACATCATTGGCCTTCACCTAGTACCGGGGGTGAATGTGCTGGGAACCTGTAGTATTAGGCCCCAGTATCAAGCTTGGAACTATATGGCACCCCTCAACCTTTGAGAAGTTGGAGAGTAGGAGATGAAGGTAGTCATGAAGGTAGTCATCTCCAAGGAGAATTGTGAGATAGACAGGCCCGCTTAGAGAAAGCAGTAGCCTTGAATAGCCTCAAGGTAGCCTTGATTTTGTACTTCTCAGGTAACTAGTGATGTAGGGACTACTGATTTGCGAGTGAGGGAGCTGCGGGGTTTAACCTTTGGTCAGGCAGGTTAGGGTTGGAATTTGGGTGGCCATTGCGGGTTTGGGTTGAGTGCGGATCAGACTGCTCCTGAACTTTCCCTGTCTTGGCGTGCACAGAGGTAGCATACAGAGTGGAAAGGTGCTGTAACGATACCTGGTGGTCTAGTGGGGCCGCCTCCTTTGTTGCGGGGACGTCCACCATCCTCCATTGCAGGGACGTCCACCATCCTCTTCTAGGCACATGGGTGACGTCATTTTGGCGTCAAAATTTGAGGCTTACTGCCATTATTCCCTGCCCAACGTAGGTTTACTTCCTGTAAGTTCCTGGGTGTGATATATCTAGGGGCATATTTACTAATCTACGAACCCTATCGAACGGTCTGAGCGTATTTTCGGCAACTTTTTCGCACCTTGCGTATTTTCGCCAATCTTTTTGTTATTTTTCGCAACTTTTTCATACTGTGCGTTAAAAAATACGCGACAAAATCGTATTGTCGCAACGAGTACGAAAGTTTCAGATTCATTTAAGCTTCATTATCGTGACTTTCCTTGGGCCAGGTTGGAGCTGTCAGAAAGTCAGAAAGGTTTTCCTGCATTTTACGATCGTTCGGTACGAAAATTTTGTGACTTTCGGATCGGCAATACGATATTATTGTGACTAATACAATTTTTTCGTAAGCATATTTGTGATATTTGCGATCTTGAGAAATTATCGTATCCAATCCGAATTTATCCCGTTCGGAATTCGAACTTGCGTCTTAATGAATCGGCCCCCTGGTGTTTTTGCCGTGTATTGACCTTTGCCTTTTCCTGACCTTTCTTGTTTGCTGCCTGAACCAACCTTTGTCTGTTTGACTATTCTCCTGGATTCCGAACTGTGCTGCCTGACTGTTGCCGGCCCTCGGCCTGTCCCAGACTACTCCGAAGTAATCCCCATCTTCCTGCCACACGATTGGTTTCCTTGCCTGCTCCTTGGGTCTTTCACTATAAGACCTGGTGGCATCCATGGGTTATTGAAGGAAGAACCTGAGCCATACCAAATAGTATTGTAGCCTCAACATTTGGAATCAGGTCACCGATAACTCCTAACAGACAGACCTTGAGCAAAAGTATATTGGGAAGAGATATCTAGTGCCGTATGTAAGCCAAGACCTAGGCCCAAAGGTCATTTAGGGTAACTGCAATTCAGGCAGAAGGATGCTTCTTGGTTGCCCAAATGAAATAGTTTATATGGTATTAATGAGAGCGGGTATAGGATTTTACATTGAAGTATTCTGTTCCTCTTTGACTTCAAGTTGACATATCTTTCTAGATGTTCTACTCCCAGCCCCCAGAATGTTGAAGGGTGTCTATTATGGGCTCTGCTCACTAGAGTGCCATCATTTAGAATGTCCTCCAGAGTTTCAAGCCATACCAGCCCTTTTTGAAGATAGCAGAGCTTACAATTTAATATCCCAGCCAAAGGAGGTGGGTTTAGTAAGGAGTGGGTCAGGACAAGAAGCAGAAAGCCAGAATTCATTGTAAGAATTGACTCATTCCAAAACCATGGAATCTCTTGGAATGTTGGAAGGTGTCTATTATGGGCTCTGTACACAAGAGTGCCATCATTTACAATGTCCTCCAGAGTTTGTATGCCCCAGCTGAGCCATACAAGCTCCTCTTGATGACATCTGTGCTTACAATCTAATATCCCAGCCAAAGGAACTCACACAAAACAGGGTGGGTGTAGTAGTGGGTGGTTCAAGACAAGACTTTATAGCCATTTTTTTATGAGGGAACATTCATTGTAAGAACTTGCTTATATTAGTGCATTGTGATCTGATCATCATCATTCTGAAAAAATTGAACCTTTGTTATTTCGTATCAAAGATGCCAATGACCATGAGAAGTGGGATAAATTGTTGGTTGGGAACCACCTAACACATAAAGACATGTGTCCTCCTTCTCTTGGTTAAGAGAAAACTTCATAGGAGTAACAGTTCCATCTTCACTTCAAGGTTCCAGAACCCAAGGCAGCACCACTAACCACTGTACCTCCAAGGAGAAGACATATCCTGCCTGGTGTGATGGTTTATAAGTAGGTGAGACCAGGAGGTGGACACTGGCCGGGAGACAGTCAGGTTTCCTGATGTTACAATAAACTTGGAAGTGACGGAAGGTCTGTGGGAGAAAAGTGTAGGGTGTATTTTTGTGGATTAACAGAATGTGAAGGGTTAGTGTTCTAGCACAGGTGGGCTGGTGGGTTCTTGAGCACTGATACAAAAAGTGAGAGGTAGTGATGAGCAAATCTGTTCCGTTTCACTTCACTGAAAAATTTGCAAATCTTTCAAAAGATCCGCGAAATGGCGAAAAATTTGCGAAACGGCAAAAATGTCGTGCGGCAAGAAAAATTGTCGCCCGCGACTATTCTTTTGTTGCATGGCTATTATTTTGTTGCGCGGCTATTCTTTTGTCTCCCGCGACTTTTCTTTTGTTGCGCGGCTATTATTTTGTCGCCCGCGGCTATTCTTTTGTCACACGGCTATTATTTTGTTGCGCGGCTATTCTTTTGTCGCCCGCGACTATTCTTTTGTTGCCCGCGACTATTCTTTTGTTACGTGGCTATTATTTTGTTGCGCGGCTATTCTTTTGTCGCCCGCGACTTTTCTTTTGTTGCGCGGCTATTCTTTTGTCGCCCGCGGCTATTCTTTTGTCACATGGCTATTCTTTTGTTGCGCGGCTATTCTTTTGTCGCCCGCGACTATTCTTTTGTTGCGCGGCTATTCTTTTGTTGCGCGGCTATTCTTTTGTCGTCCGCGACTATTATTTTGTTGCGTGCCTATTCTTTTGTCGCCCGCGACTATTATTTTGTTGCGCGCTTATTCTTCTGTTGCGCGGCTATTCTTTTGTCGCCCGAGACTATTATTTTGTTGCGCGCTTATTCTTCTGTTGCGCGGCTATTCTTTTGTCGCCCGCGACTATTATTTTGTTGCGCGGCTATTCTTTTTGGACGTGCGGCGACAATTTTTGGACATGCAGTGAATTTTTTCATCCGCCAATCCCGAAACACGGAAATTCACAGAGAATCCATGCCTGGCGAAACATTTCGCCCATCACTAGTGAGAGGTACAATAAACGCCCTGACTTTTCTGTGCATAGCACATAGTCATCGATGCATTCCTCATACACCTAGGCAGAGAATGCACCTATAGCAATCTTCTGTACTCAGGGAAGCCTCTTAATTACCTATTAGCATGTACTACACACATACACAAAGAGGACCCAGCACAGTCCTTGGCCACCGTCCAGACCCTGGATCAGGTGTCTGCCAGTTGCCGACCCCTCTGATCTAAGTGCCATTACCTGCGGTGAATATAATGAGAGTGAAGGTTCAGGAACCCCCAGGTAGAGGCTCTGCAGCCACCTCCCAGCGAGAGATATAGTTGGATTACAGGGGAGGATTGTGCGGCCGACTTCTAATCACAGGTTGCATTGGTGCCAGCCTTGCCTGCACTGCCTTGCCTGCGCTCCAGGTCCCATTTAAACTGCAGGTGTGTGTAACATGCAGAGTATATGGCTATGTGTGTGCACTGGAGTGCGTTTTATTTCTGGGAAGGAGCTGTGCCTGTATATTACATAGAAAGCGGGGGTGCAATACAGGTTGCATGACATGGGAATCCAGTGCCAATGAGAGCAGAATTATATGTACTGTATAAGTGTAACATCCCTGCTTCACAGTGCTGAGATCAATGTAAACAATATAAGTTATGCCTATAGCTATAGAAGCTGCCATATTGCTTGCCTTACTCTTTAGATTTCAGCAGATAACTGCCATCTAGTGTTCAAAAAAGGCAGCTACCTACAAAAATCTCTTAAGCCAAAGTCCCTTGCATCCGCTGTTGGAGGATTCTGGGAACTGTAGTTGCAAAGCTGAAAGGATACAAGTTGGTCGTTCTCTTAAAAGCAGCTATTTGTTCGCCTAGGGTTGCCATTGGCTGGGATTTCACCCGTTTAGCCAGTAGAATACTGCCCCCGACCAACTTCCTATCCCCTCTACAAGCTCCCTTTCTAGCCTGCCCCGCTCACAATTTCCCCTTATATGCAGCCCACTAAAGTCATGCCGGCCCCCATTTACATTACAGCTCTAGGGCCAGTAAAAAGACTGAGGAAAGGTGGCAACCCTAAGTGCACCCTAATCCATGGGTAGGATTACCACCCAGCTGGTATTCGATTGGCCCAGTTGGTAGATCACCAGCTAGGGCCGGAATTACAAATTTACGAGCAATGTAATTGCCCGTAAATTTGTAATACCCTATAAATCCCCCCATTACTTTACCCTCTTACCCTCTATTTGCTTATGCCTTGCCCATTTCCCTGCCCGGTCTGCCCATTTCCCCACCCAGTATGCCCATTTCCCCACCCAGTATGCCCATTGCCCTGCCCTGTTATGTTATCACCCTGCCCCATGTAACATCATCACTTACTCGCCAACCCAAAGGCCATTATTATACTACAAAAAAGCTGGCAACTCTAAGTGCACCTTAATCCATGGGTAGGATTACCACCCAACTAGTATTTGATTGGCCCAGTTGGTAAATCAGCAGCTAGGGACGGAATTACCATTTCCCCACCCAGTATGCCCATTACCCTGCCCTGTTATCACCCTGCCCCATGTAACATCACCACAAAGGTGGCAACCCTATCCAAGGGTCAGGTGCAAAATGGAAGAAAAACATGCCCGATTTATTCACTGTGCACCTTGCCCCAACCTACATAAATGGCCCCAATTGTTCTATAGGCCTCCATGACAATATTCAGGAAAATCTAGGACCACACATTAGCATGGACCTCACATCGCCCATTGATTTTACGTATTACCGACCCTCACTCTGATCACTATGGTACTTGTGGTTTGATAATGCCCCAGGGGCAGTGGGGTAACTACTCTGCTCTGGGATCCCCTTCTACTTTGGAGATGGCACCCGAAGCAGACCCTGCAGAATGGGTGCCCCCATAACCGTGGGATCTGCTTTCTGTATTGTTACGCCACTGCCCAGAGGGATGGCTTTAAATAGCACCTTGCCCTTGGGGACAGCACATTGGGGTTAACTCCTTATAGGGAGAGTAAATTATAGACCATGACGAATGCCGGATCATCCAGACACCTTTGGGTTTTGCTGAGGTCACAGAGTCCTTCCAATGCTTGTCATATGGCTGGCGAGGGCACAGCTAGTCATATGGCTGGCGAGGGCACAGCTAGTCATATGGCTGGCGAGGGCACAGCTATTCATATGGCTGGCAAGGGCACAGCTAGTCACATGGCTGGCGAGAGCACAGCTAGTCACATGGCTGGCGAGGGCACAACAGGCACAAGATTCTCTGTTTACTGCAGGTGATCATCTGAGCTGCCTTCCTGTTCTGATAGGATATCAAAGACAGCAGGTCCGCCCCATACAAGGATAATTGTGTTGATAGAACTAGAACAGATAGTCTAAAGGTGCCCATACACCCTCAGATCCGCTCGCTTGGCGATGTTGCCAAGTGAGTGGATCTTCTCCCGATATCCCCCACCTAAATTTTTCAACCTGCCCGATCGATATCTGCCCGATTTCCTACTTCCCTGGGCCTTCTCTCATGGTTCAAGGATGCCACAACTCTTTGCAGACTTCCAGTATAGGAGAACACATCTTTTATCCGCCGAGCGCAGGCCACGCCCTCCTCCGCCTCGCATCTGCATCCGGCATCCTTGGGACCCACCCTACCTTGCCCCGCAGCATCCGCGGCCAAACATATTGTATGGCTCTCACGGAATTACATTTTAAAATATGTGGTGTTTATGGCTCTCTCAGCCAAAAAGGTTCCCGACCCCTGTTCTAATCCCTGTCTCTCTGGGCCCCTAACTGGTTGATTACCCCCGGGACACTGATCCATCACTTCCCTCTCGTTGGAGCCTAAACTGCTCAATTTACTACTCTACCACTACCTTTTACTCACTGCAGTGAGCTCCACAAATACTAATGCTACCTTTCCTGCTCCTCCCTGCCAGACAACTACCGAGGCAGCCAATCCCAGGCTCCCTAGCATCATGTGCTTCCCCTTCATTGGTCAAAAGATGGAATGCACAGTAATGCAATGCACTATATAGACTTTTTAGGCATGCTTGTAGCCACCTGTTGGCTAATCCGGCACATAGGTTTAACACGTTACATTACAAAATAACTTCTTTGTTTTACCCCTTTTATTAGCACTTACACGTATATACATATACAGAAATACAGGATAGGATACAGGGGGATTTTAGAGGTAACTATGGTGAAGAATTCAATAAAGTAAAAATAACAAAAAGAAAAAAAAAGGACACTGGGTAACAACCAAATACATGGGGGTTACTTTATTATAACTGGTGCTAAATTAACCCAAGGCACATAGATATGATGCACAGACCTTAAACTAAATGGACTTTAGGCTGAGCCCCAGGCCCCTGGGCAGCAAAATGGAAAATGAGATTCAATGTTGACGGGTGCAAGTTATACACTGAATGGTAGTCTGTTGGGGGGATCCTTAATGGAGAAGGATCTGGGGGGTTTTATAAATAACAAGTTGTCCAATTCCAGGCAGGTCTGATTCCATTCAGGGCACTGCATAGAGTTGCCATCTGTCCAGTTTTGAACCAAAGAGGCCGTTTAGTTCAAAAACTCCTGTCCATTTTATAGGGTCATTATGCCCCAATCCAAAAGCCCCACCCACAATGTCACTGCCCTGCCCCTCGACATCATTATCCAACCCCATTTGTCTGGCTTTTGCTCTGGTTTCCTCCTGTACTCCAAAAACACACAGGCGGGTAAACTGTCTCCCAGTAAAACAGAATCTGCCGTTTCCCCTTATTAATTTGGTTGCCTTTCTTTGTAGTTTCTTTAGTTCCATAATGTCTATGGACATTTCTGTGTCTTGGAGCCCAAACCCCCAAGAAGAGGCCGTATTCGTTTTCTAGAACTATAAACACATTTCTTAATTCTACACATTGGCTAATACCAGAGATAAATGGACACAGTGTCGGACTGGCCCACCAGGATACCAGGGAAACTCCCGGTGGGCCCAGGTGTCAGTGGGCTCTCCTGCTCCTGACCATTTGGCCTGTTTCATGGCCATTCCCTATTTCTGAATGGGAAGAAAGAGGAGAAATAGATGGAAGAATAGATGCTAGCATGTAAATAAAAGAGACTGGGAGAATAAAGAGGTTGGGTGAGGAGAGGAGGGAAAATAGTTTGGAGAGTGGCCCCTGGGGTTCCAGCCGATACACAAAGTGTAAGGGCGGCAACCCGAGCAATAAGCCCTCCCTTCCCTGACTCTTTCCGTGGCAGATCACCCCTATCCGCCCATTCTGCCCGTTTCCCCACCCCCAAGTGACATCACTGACCGCACCAACTTTAAGGTTGGGGAATGCCCTTCCTAGTGATGCTGTAATGGCAGATTCTGTTAGTGCCTATAAGAGGGGCCTGGATGGGTTCTTGAACAAGCACAGTATCCAAGGCTATTGTGATACTAATATCTACAGTTAGTATTAGTGTTTGTATATTTATAGTGATGAGCAAATGTTTTTGCCAGGCATGGATTCGCAGCGAATTTGTGAATTTCACCTTTGGCGAAAATTTGGCGCAAAAAAATTTGTTACATGTCAAATTGGGCACGGTCGCGGCAAAAAAGGCGCGGCCGCATCAAAATGGGCGGGGTCATGACAAAATCGTGCGTGGTCAGTGTGGGTCTGTATGTGAGTGGATAGATAGGTCAGTGTGGGTCTGTATGTGAGTGGATAGATAGGTCTGTATGGGTCTGTATGTGAGTGGATAGATAGTAGGTCAGTGTGGGTCTGTATGTGAGTGGATAGATAGGTCAGTGTGGGTCTGTATGTGAGTGTATAGGTCAGTATGGGTCTGTATGTGAGTGGATAGATAGGTCAGTGTGGGTCTGTATGTGAGTGGATAGATAGGTCAGTGTGGGTCTGTATGTGAGTGGATAGATGGGTCAGTGTGGGTCTGTATGTGAGTGGATAGATAGGTCAGTATGTGTCTGTATGGGAGTGGATAGATAGGTCAGTGTGGGTCTGTATGTGAGTGGATAGATAGGTCAGTGTGGGTCTGTATGTGAGTGGATAGATAGGTCAGTGTGGGTCTGTATGTGAGTGGATAGATAGGTCAGTGTGGGTCTGTATGTGAGTGGATAGATAGGTCAGTATGTGTCTGTATGGGAGTGGATAGATAGGTCAGTGTGGGTCTGTATGTGAGTGGATAGATAGGTCAGTGTGGGTCTGTATGTGAGTGGATAGATAGGTCAGTGTGGGTCTGAATGTGAGTGGATAGATAGGTCAGTGTGGGTCTGTATGGGAGTGGATAGATAGGTCAGTGTGGGTCTGAATGTGAGTGGATAGATAGGTCAGTGTGGGTCTGTATGGGAGTGGATAGATAGGTCAGTGTGGGTCTGTATGTGAGGGGATAGATAGGTCAGTGTGGGTCTGTATGTGAGTGGATAGATAGGTCAGTATGGGTCTGTATGGGAGTGGATAGATAGGTCAGTGTGGGTCTGTATGGGAGTGGATAGATAGGTCAGTGTGGGTCTGTATGTGAGTGGATAGATAGGTCAGTATGGGTCTGTATGGGAGTGGATAGATAGGTCAGTGTGGGTCTGAATGTGAGTGGATAGATAGGTCAGTGTGGGTCTGTATGGGAGTGGATAGATAGGTCAGTGTGGGTCTGTATGTGAGGGGATAGATAGGTCAGTGTGGGTCTGTATGTGAGTGGATAGATAGGTCAGTGTGGGTCTGTATGGGAGTGGATAGATAGGTCAGTGTGGGTCTGTATGTGAGTGGATAGATAGGTCAGTGTGGGTCTGTATGTGAGTGGATAGGTCAGTGTGGGTCTGTATGGGAGTGGATAGATAGGTCAGTATGGGTCTGTATGTGAGTGGATAGATAGGTCAGTGTGGGTCTGTATGTGAGTGGATAGATAGGTCAGTGTGGGTCTGTATGTGAGTGGATAGATAGGTCAGTGTGGGTCTGTATGTGAGTGGATAGATAGGTCAGTGTGGGTCTGTATGTGAGTGGATAGATAGGTCAGTGTGGGTCTGTATGTGAGTGGATAGATAGGTCAGTGTGGGTCTGTATGGGGGTGGATAGATAGGTCAGTGTGGGTCTGTATGTGAGTGGATAGATAGGTCAGTGTGGGTCTGTATGTGAGTGGATAGATAGGTCAGTGTGGGTCTGTATGTGAGTGGATAGATAGGTCAGTGTGGGTCTGTATGGGAGGGGATAGATAGGTCAGTGTGGGTCTGTATGTGAGTGGATACATAGGTCAGTATGGGTCTGTATGTGAGTGGATAGATAGGTCAGTGTGGGTCTGTATGTGAGGGGATAGATAGGTCAGTGTGGGTCTGTATGTGAGTGGATAGATAGGTCAGTGTGGGTCTGTATGTGAGTGGATAGATAGGTCAGTATGGGTCTGTATGTGAGTGGATAGGTCAGTGTGGGTCTGTATGGGAGTGGATAGATAGGTCAGTATGGGTCTGTATGTGAGTGGATAGGTCAGTATGGGTCTGTATGTGAGTGGATAGATAGGTCAGTGTGGGTCTGTATGGGAGTGGATAGGTCAGTGTGGGTCTGTATGTGAGTGGATAGATAGGTCAGTATGGGTCTGTATGTGAGGGGATAGATGGGTCAGTATGGGTCTGTATGTGAGTGGATAGATAGGTCAGTATGGGTCTGTATGGGAGTGGATAGATAGGTCAGTGTGGGTCTGTATGTGAGTGGATAGATAGGTCAGTGTGGGTCTGTATGTGAGTGGATAGATAGGTCAGTGTGGGTCTGTATGTGAGTGGATAGGTCAGTGTGGGTCTGTATGGGAGTGGATAGATAGGTCAGTGTGGGTCTGTATGGGAGTGGATAGATAGGTCAGTATGGGTCTGTATGTGAGTGGATAGATAGGTCAGTGTGGGTCTGTATGTGAGTGGATAGATAGGTCAGTGTGGGTCTGTATGTGAGTGGATAGATAGGTCAGTATGGGTCTGTATGTGAGTGGATAGATAGGTCAGTGTGGGTCTGTATGTGAGTGTATAGATAGGTCAGTGTGGGTCTGTATGGGAGTGTATAGATAGGTAAGTATAGGTTGTGGGTGCTGGGTTTACTTGGATGGGTTGAACTTGATGGACTCTGGTCTTTTTTCAACCCTATGTAACTATGTACAACTGAATCAGTTCCAGGGACAGCAGACATGGCAGCCATCAACCCCACTGCACAAGTGTGCCTTCTCAGAAATGGGGGAGCAGGGTGATTCTGGGGGTGTCTGGTGCAGTTGCAAAGAGGGGAGGTGGGTATATGTAGAGATCCCTATGGCTAAACGATTGATTTACCTCTCCTTTGATGTGTTCGACTCCCCCCCACACACAGACAGTTGCAGAAGCAGCGCTTGGGAATTCACTAGATACAAACAAAGTAGAAGCTCTGCGGAGCACAGCATTAGGAAGTGGGTCAGAAGTTTAAAAAACAGCGTCTCGTTACCTCCAGCCGGGAAAATCACAACAGAAAAAGTTGCGGTTGGGCCGATGTTGTGCAGAACAGGTTTATTATAAATTACAGTTACACTTCCATTTGCTGCCTATCTCGTAGCGCTCAGTGCTCCAACCACCGGCAAGCACAAAGAGCTCTGTGTGTCGGCAGCCAAGCCCGAGGCAGAGACCCAGTGCGGACATGGATCCCCTGCCAGGGAATCAGCAATACTGGGATCATTTATCTACAGCTACAGTGAGGGGCTATATATAGCTTGGTAGGAAGTATACGAAGGGAACAGTTCATAGGAATACTGGGACTATAGTGAGCTGCAATGTAGGGACCCATAGGGTTAACTTGCCCCTATGGCTTTATACCCTACAACTTCCTTCGTTTATGCTGTTACTGGGCAAAGACCCGTGTATCCAGTTTAGAGTTTTGCATGTGTCTTATTGGTTTACAGGTTGACCACACCCTTTGCAATATAGTGTTTAGTAAAGGGGTGGGGCTTCCTGTTGGGCTGCCACTGTGTCTCAGGTGGAAGGTCCACTGAGCCTGGGATCAACAGGGCCCCAGTAAAGCAATTTCTACCCTAGAGTGCCCATCTACACTCCAGAGAAGTCGGGGACTGGGATCCCGTGAATGAGGACCAGTTATACAGTTACACTCCATAGTGCACTTTCTAGGAAAGTGAGGTAGTGAGGAAAGGAAGCAACTTTTGGCTCCATCCAGGAGGTTAGCTGGAAGTACCTTCCATACAGGCACTGTTGCCTCAGCATAGGGACACAGTTAAGACACAGGATACAGACTAGTACCTAACCCCTGATCCACAGTTGGCTGTAGGACTAGAAGTTATCAACCTGAGGACTGAGGTATCTATCCTGACTGTTCCATAGTGGTGCCGAGCTGACCAGGTGCTTTACCCTGCCCAGTCTCCCAATGAGGTGGGATAAACCGGTGGCATCCTCTCTTGTTGTCCTCAGAGTGTACTACTGCTATAATATCTGCATTTGTGAGTATATGCGCTAACCCTGTGCACTAATTGTCTCTGACAATAAACCAAGTTATCATTTGTTCATCAGCAAGACCCTACTGGCGTCCATTATTTGCTATTTTTACTCTGCACACAGTACAGTGAGTGGTAGTTGGACTACACCCCAGGATATTTCCACTTAGCAAAAGCCCATCTGAAGGATTGAGTCCTATGTACCCCATGCTCTAAACCTAGTCTGTTTTACGGCCAAATAGGGGTTACACTTTTATACTGAATAATATTAGGTAATACTGGGGGAGACCATCAAGACCAAGAGCAAGATCAGACATATAACCACGACCAAAATAATTACTCTCCTTCAGTTTCGGGGGAAATCTGGAACAATCATTTAGCAACTACCCTCAAAATTCCAGCCTTGAAAATACACCACAGTAATAACCTGGAAATTTTATGGGTTGTTGGTCTAACCCAACAAGCAGCATGACCCAACCCTGACTCATGTTTAGGTCTAGGTGTATAGACGAATCTTCATGGCTAAATGTTACAGACTTGCTTCCTCTATTGTTGCGACAAGGTCAACCTTGGATGAACTCACCAAGAGGCATGATCCTCATTGCACCACCACGGATTACCTCCTTTTATCCTTTATCTGCTGGATTTGAGCAGGATTTAAAAGATACCAGGCAAACAGAAAATGACTCAGCATCGTAAACATCAGTGCCAACTTGGGCAACATTGAATGTTTAGATAATACCGGGAAAGGCCTGTGTATCATTGTGCAACGAGCTGCCGTTCCTCAGGAATTACACATCCTTTGAATCTTGATGGGAAAAAGGAAGACATAGACCTTCCAATGGGTTCCAGAATTTTACGGGAAAAGGTCAGAGCGATATCTAACCCAAAAAGCGGCATGACCCAACCCTGACTCATGTTTAGGTCTAGGTGTATAGATGAATCTTCATGGCTAAATGTTACCGACTTGCCTCCTTAAACATTTCAGCAAATTTTTGCTTCCTCTATTGTTGTGATGAGGTCAACAAACATCAGTGCCAACTTGGGCATCATTGACTGTTTAGATAATACCGGGAAAGGCCTGTGTACCATTGTGCAACAAGCTGCCATTCCTCAAGAATTATACATCCTTTGGCTCTTGATGGGAAAAACGAAGACAGTCATAGACCTTCCAAGGGCCACAGGTGGCAAGGTTTGTTCTAAAATACATTTTATATCCAGCTGCCATGTAGCATGGTTAACATGTCTTCCATCCCGTCGGCCCAAATGTGTACATAGACTATAGGACCAAAAGTAGAAGCCACAGCTACTTTGATGTCTCAGGTGGAAGTTCCACTGAGCCTGGGATCAACAGGGCCCCAGTAAAGTCATCTCTACCCTAGAGTTACCATCCACTCTAGAAAAGTCGGGGACAGGACCCCGTGAATGAGGACCAGTTATACAGTTACACTCCGTAGAGCACTTTCTTGGAAATTGCGGTAGGGAGAAAAGGAAGCAAGAGCAGCTTTTGGCTCCAACCAGGAGGTTAGCTGGAAGTACCCTTCCATACAGGCACTGTTGCCTTAGCATCGTAAACATCAGTGCCAACTTGGGCATCATTGAATGTTTAGATAATACAGGGAAAGGCTTGTGTATCATTGTGCAACAAGCTGCATCATTGGGCATCATTGAATGTTTAGATAATACCGGGAAAGGCCTGTGTATCATTGTGCTGCCGTTCCTCAAGAATTATATATCCTTTGGCTCTCGATGGGAAAAAGGAATACCTAGATCTTCCAAGGGCCGCAGGTGGCAAGGTTTGTTCTAGAATAAATTTTATATCCAGCTGCCATGTAGCATGGTTAACATGTTGTCCATCTTCCATCCTGTCGGCCCAAATGTGTACATAGACTATAGGACCAAAAGTAGGTGCCACGGCCATTATCATTGTGGACACGGGTGCCACCATGATACAGTGACTTCCTTTACAACACTGTGTTTCTAAGTTTCAGTAGGTTAATAAAGAACATTATGGCACAAAGTGAGGTCCATACAGAATGGGTTTGCAGAGATGGGTGTGGAAAAGCCCCAACATCAACCCAACTGAGCACCTGTGGTATGACATGGAACCTTGAAACCATGCCTGATTCCTAACAAAAGTGCATGAGTGAATGGATGGAAATCCGACTAACAATGTTACAACACAGTGAAAAACTAGAGTCTTTTATAGCAACAAAGGAAGAAGCAGATTCATATTAATCCCCTTGGTTTGGAAATAAGATGTTGGACAGACAGGTGTCCACATACATGTACGTTTGGCCATATGGTGTACTTACATGTTACATTATATTGTAGATATACAACATAAAGAAACAGAATATGGAAGATGCTTCAGGAGCCCAGAATTAGCCAGGCCAGCTAGAGCCATCATGTTCATCATGAGAAGGTTGCCTTGATATTTAGCCAGGCCTGAGCTGTTGAGCTCCTACTCTAAAGGTTGAGTTGAAGCTCAATTTCAGCAGGTTAATAACCCGTGCACAAAGTAATGGCCATACAGGATGGTTTTGCAAAGATGGGAGTGGAAATAACTTGACATTAACCCAACTGTGGGATTACCTGGAACTTTGACTCTGAAGCAGGCCTGATCCCCAACACCAGTACCCAAGCAAATGGATGGAAATCCCACCAACAATGTTCCAATGTAGTGGAAACCTACATGCAGCAAAGGGAGAACCAACTTCATATGAATCCCCTTAGGTTGGGAATTAGATGTTGGACAGACAGTTGTCCACATACCTTTGGCCATATGTTATACTAATTAATTTAATTAGATTGTAGATAAAAAAAAGGTGGTTTGGGAGCCCAATATTAGCATGGACAGCTGGAGCCACCATGTTCTTCATGAGAAGGTTGCTTTGGTATTTAGCCACACCAGGGCCATTGCAACTGCCAGTGCGAGGGTTGAGGTTAAGTCTTTAGTATACTGATTCTAATCTGCACCTCAATGACTGACAAAATTGTCATTTTAGCATAATAACAGGCATGTGTAGATTCCTAAGGAGCTTTGCAGGGCACTACTTTATCTCCTGTCACTAGTTTCCTCCTCTGGGATGTTCTGGTTCCGAGGGGAAGGGCGGCTTCTGACCACGTACCACAAGTGGTTAGGAGGGAAAGAGGCCACAAGTATCTGCTCTCAAAAGAGCCTGAGAAACCCAAATACAGAGTGACCGCAGCGAATGCCACTAACCGTGAGTGTGTAGACGTCCAGACACACTGGGCACTGTACCGTGCCTGTGTACATTGTGACCACAAGGAACTCAGGGAAGGTAATGTACAGTAACCGTCTCTGGGTTGTGTCTCTATATACATTACTTACATGGAAAATTAAAGTTATTGCATTCCAGTTATCAGCGGACATCAAGAGAGACGCTTTGTGGTAAGGAACGGGTTACTGCTGGGGCACAAATGAAGGGCAATGTAATGACTCAAGTGTGCAAAATCACAAGGGTCACGTCATGCTAACCACAACAGGCAGGTGATCCGTTAGGTCACCCAAACCAGGAACCGGCACACATGTAGGTATCAATCATATACCAGGTGTAAAGGTCCCCATACACGGCCCGATTGTAGCTGCTGATATGGGTCCCTTAGACTGATTCGGCAGCTTATTGGCCCGTGTAGGGGCAGGAACGACGGGCCTGTCTGACCGATATCTGGCCTGAAATCAGGCAGATCTCGATTGGGCAGGTTAGAAAATCTAGTCGGATCGGGGACCGCATCGGCTCGTTGATGTGGTCCCCGGACTGACTTTTCCTCTACCCATCGTTATATTCGATCGTTTGGCCCCAGGGCCAAACAATCGAATTAGCCTGGATTCTCCCGATATTGCCCACCCGTAGGTGGGGATATCGGGAGAAGATCCGCTTGCTTGGCGACATCGCCAAATGAGCAGATCTGAAGGTGTATGGGCACCTTCACTTGTTGTGTCTTGCAGTGTAATTGATAGGAAGCCACCCACAGTAACCCCTAGCAACTCAACTAAAACTAGCAGCTTGAGACGAGCATTGACCAATTTCTACACTCACTGAACTGCATCTAACTGCTGGAGCAGTGTATGGTCCTAAAGTTAGGTTGGATAGTCCTGGATTGTGGAACCCAAAAGGGGCAGGGTAATGTATGGCCATAAATGGGGGTTTGGATTTTCAAGTCTGAGCAATAATGTAGCTAGCTACTAACCAGAGGTAGCTACATCAGGATGGGCAACCGAGAAGACACACTGGCTGGATGGACTAGCAACACTGAAGTAATTTGCCCAGCTATCAGTATCTTCTTCATTTCTTCATGTGGAGATATATGTACCTACTCCCCATGAAAACACTTCTCTTTTATACAGCACCAACATATTTTGGAGCATTTTACTTGAATTATACATCATTCCCATCAGTCCCTGCCCCAGTGAACTTACAATCTAAGGTCCCTATCACATTCCCATCAGTCCCTGCCCCAGTGAGCTTACAATCTAAGGTCCCTATCACATTCCCATCAGTCCCTGCCCCAGTGGAGCTTACAATCTAAGGTCCCTATCCCATTCCCATCAGTCCCTGCCCCAGTGGAGCTTACAATCTAAGGTCCCTATCACATTCCCATCAGTCCCTGCCCCAGTGGAGCTTACAATCTAAGGTCCCTATCCCATTCCCATCAGTCCCTGCCCCAGTGGAGCTTACAATCTAAGGTCCCTATCATATTCCCATCAGTCCCTGCCCCAGTGGAGCTTACAATCTAAGGTCCCTATCATATTCCCATCAGTCCCTGCCCCAGTGGAGCTTACAATCTAAGGTCCCTATCATATTCCCATCAGTCCCTGCCCCAGTGAGCTTACAATCTAAGGCCCCTATCACATTCCCATCAGTCCCTGCCCCAGTGAGCTTACAATCTAAGGCCCCTATCACATTCCCATCAGTCCCTGCCCCAGTGAGCTTACAATCTAAGGTCCCTATCCCATTCCCATCAGTCCCTGCCCCAGTGAGCTTACAATCTAAGGTCCCTATCACATTCCCATCAGTCCCTGCCCCAGTGAGCTTACAATCTAAGGTCCCTATCCCATTCCCATCAGTCCCTGCCCCAGTGAGCTTACAATCTAAGGTCCCTATCATATTCCCATCAGTCCCTGCCCCAGTGGGGCTTACAATCTAAGGTCCCTATCACAGCCACACACTAGGGCCTGTTTTTGGAATGTGGAAGGAAACCCAGGCAGACACAGACACCCCTTACAGTGCCCTGGCTGGAATCAAACCTATGACCTCAGGTATCAATTAAAGAAACACAATAGATCTTCCTGCATACTCATGCCTGCACTATGATCTGCACTTGAATGAACCTGGCACATCATTCGACAGTTTAGAGCAATTTTTGGCTTATTCCTAATGCCAAATGTTAAGCCAAATACTTTCAGTGCAGACGGGGGGGGGAGGGGGGGACTGGAGACTAGAGATGAGCAAATTTTCCCAGGCACGAATGTGCACGAATTTCAGCGTTTCGCCATTGGCGGATTGTGTCAAAAAAACGGCCGCAAAAATTAGCAGTGGAAAAAACGCCATCTAGAAGTGCTGTATTTATATACTGTACTTACTGTACCAGCCAAAAGGTTCAGCAGCCCTATAACAGTGATGATCCCGGCCTTCACAGTTGCCCCCAGGAGCTTCCTATCTTGGATCTTGTTAGGCCATCTTGTGTGTGTAAATGGCACTACACATGCTCAGTGGGCTCTGGGCTGCTGTTGGGAAGCTAAGCTTAAAGGAGAAAACTAAGTAAGCTTTATCTGAAAGGTCTATGTAAATACAGCCATAAGCACTAATCAAAGTCCTCTATCAAAAGAAACAGGATTTCTTGCCTTCTTTTATGTAAACACGTTCTTGGGTATCAGACTTCCTCTCGTTTAGGGCTCCTTCAAGTTTGGGGCACGAGTCTGCGCAGCTCTCACCTCTCCCCCTCCCATAAGAATAGTTACATAGTTACATAGGGTTGAAAAAAGACCAGAGTCCATCAAGTTCAACCCATCCAAGTAAACCCAACACCCACACCCTATACTTACCTATCTATCCACTCACATACATAAACTATATATACAAACACTAATACTAACTGTAGATATTAGTAAGTAAGCTGCAGCAGGAAGCTAAGGAGACAAAGCTAAAATGGCAGCTGCTATCTTAAACAAACAGAGGGAGCTTCTAGGTCTGATTACTCAGGTATGGTAATGGTTTCTGCAGAATAAATATAGCATTCTAGGCGGCACTAACGTGTGCAAATCTATTAGCAGTAAAATGCCAAAATGACTTTCCTTCTCCTTAAATGGGATACTGTTGTGATTTTTATGGTATACTTTTTATTTCTAAATTACAGTTTACATAGCAAATAAAATTCGCTCTACCATTTAAAATTGTACTCTTGAACCAACAAAAGTATTTTTTTTTTTTTTAGTTGTAATATTGGTGTGTAGGCGCCATCTCAGTGCATTGTGCCTGAGTCTGAGCTTTCAGCCAGCGCTACACATTAGAACTGCTTTCAGCTAACCTATTGTTTCTCCTACTCCCATGTAACTGGAGGAGTCCCAAGCCGGACTTGGATTTCTTACTATTGAGTGCTATTCTGATACCTACTGGGAGCTGCTCCCTTCCCATTGTTCTACTGATCGGCTGCTGGGGGTGAGGGTGGGGGGATATCACTCCAACTTGCAGCGCAGCAGTAAAGTGTGCCTGAGTCTGAGCTTTCAGCCAGCGCTACACATTAGAACTGCTTTCAGCTAACCTATTGTTTCTCCTACTCCCATGTAACTGGAGGAGTCCCAAGCCGGACTTGGATTTCTTACTATTGAGTGCTATTCTGATACCTACTGGGAGCTGCTCCCTTCCCATTGTTCTACTGATCGGCTGCTGGGGGTGAGGGTGGGGGGATATCACTCCAACTTGCAGCGCAGCAGTAAAGTGTGCCTGAGTCTGAGCTTTCAGCCAGCGCTACACATTAGAACTGCTTTCAGCTAACATATTGTTTCTCCTACTCCCATGTAACTGGAGGAGTCCCAAGCCGGACTTGGATTTCTTACTATTGAGTGCTATTCAGATACCTACTGGGAGCTGCTGTCTTGTTACCTTGCCATTGTTCTGCTGATCGGCTGCTCAGCAGTAAAGTGTGACTGAAGTTTCAGAGTACAGGTCACACATGACTGGCACCCTGGGAAATAAAAAATAAAATCTATTTGTGTATTTGAAAAATGGATTTCAATGCAGGATTCTGCCATAGAAGCTGATGCTACAGGTGAATCAGTTGTATGATGTGGTGGTACCTGTATCAGCAATGATGATGGCTGTGGCTTAAGTTCTTCTTTAGATGCTTGGGACCCAAAGAGGCATAATTTGCCACATTTCTCCCCAGTTAGCCAGTGGGGAACACCACAGCTCTAGCATGGCAGAACCGTCCTTTCTATTCTACACAGAGACCTGAACTGGTTCAATCCAGCAGGCCAGACCCACTGACCTGCATTTGGTTCCCCTAAGACCCACAACTTGACCACTTTTACAAGAAGTGACCAAGCAAAGTACCCATGCACCACCGGCACCAAAACTCCATGTTTACCCAACATGGTGCAGAGCTGTACCAAAGTACAGGTATAGGACACGTTATCCAGAATGCCTGGGACCAAGGGTATTCTGGATAAGGGGTCTTTCCGTAATTTGGATCTCCATACCTTAGTCTACTAAAAAATCAATAAAACATTAAATAAACCCAATAGGACTGTTCTGCCCCCAATAAGGGGTAATTATATCTTAGTTGGGATCAAGTACAGGTACTGTTTTATTATTACAGAGAAAAGGGAATCATTTAACCATTAAATAAACCCAATAGGGCTGTTCTGCCCCCAATAAGGGGTAATTATATCTTAGTTGGGATCAAGTACAGGTACTGTTTTATTATTACAGAGAAAAGGGAATCATTTAACCATTAAAAAAACCCAATAGGGCTGTTCTGCCCCAATAAGGGGTAATTATATCTTAGTTGGGATCAAGTACAGGTACTGTTTTATTATTACAGAGAAAAGGGAATCATTTAACCATTAAATAAACCCAATAGGGCTGTTCTGCCCCCAATAAGGGGTAATTATATCTTAGTTGGGATCAAGTACAGGTACTGTTTTATTATTACAGAGAAAAGGGAATCATTTAACCATTAAATAAACCCAATAGGGCTGTTCTGCCCCAATAAGGAGTAATTATATCTTAGTTGGGATCAAGTACAGGTACTGTTTTATTATTACAGAGAAAAGGGAATCATTTAACCATTAAATAAACCCAATAGGACTGTTCTGCCCCAATAAGGGGTAATTATATCTTAGTTGGGATCAAGTACAGGTACTGTTTTATTATTACAGAGAAAAGGGAATCATTTAACCATTAAATAAACCCAATAGGGCTGTTCTGCCCCCAATAAGGGGTAATTATATCTTAGTTGGGATTAAGTACAGGTACTGTTTTATTATTACAGAGAAAAGGGAATCATTTAACCATGAAATAAACCCAGTAGGGCTGTTCTGCCCCAATAAGGGGTAATTATATCTTAGTTGGGATCAAGTACAGGTACTGTTTTATTATTACAGAGAAAAAGGAAATCAGTTTTAAAATTCTGAATTATTTGATTAAAATGGCTTTCCGTAATTCGGAGCTTTCTGGATAACGGGTTTCTGGATAAAGGATCCCATACCTGTACCACTAATGCTTTTGTGCAACAACTGTATTACAGATGGTGCCATGAAATTCCAAAATTTACAGTGCCAGCATCTGGCCCGTAGGACAGGAGAAGTGTTTGACTTCTCAATCGACACCAGCATCATGCGGTTAAAGGGTGCCACCTAGTGTAGACTGAAGGAAATTCATCCCTTTGCTTTATGTGTCTGAACATTAAACATTTAAGGGTCTGTAATTTAGGACCACTAGATCCTTCAGAGACCTACAATAGCATGGGACATACTGGCGTATCCGTACAGCTTATAGATTTGGTTCAAACCAAAGCATGTCACACAGTCGCCCGGCTTATTCATGTCGGATTTCATAGTGTGTATGAATTGATCACACCCCCATGGATAATAACGGCCCCTTTTTATTCTTGCCACAACCGTCTCTAGATATAGAATAGTGCACTTTTGGACATACTAAAAGCTAATTTAAAGCGGATCCATCCCTTTAAGTGTTATACCCTGCTATCATCCTAATATACTACAGGTATCGGACCCCTTATCCGGAAACCCATTATCCAGAACGTTCCGAATTAAGGAAAGGCCATCTCCCATAGACTCAATTTTAATCAAATAATTCACATTTTCAAAAAGGGGTTTCCTGTTTCTATTTTCTAATAATAAAACAGTACCTGTACTTGATCCCAACTAAGATATAATTACTCCTTATTGGGGGCAGAACAGCCCTATTGGGTTTATTTAATGGTTAAATGATTCCCTTTTCTCTGTAATAATAAAACAGTACCTGTACTTGATCCCAACTAAGATATAATTACCCCTTATTGGGGGCAGAACAGCCCTATTGGGTTTATTTCATGGTTAAATGATTCCCTTTTCTCTGTAATAATAAAACAGTACCTGTACTTGATCCCAACTAAGATATAATTACCCCTTATTGGGGGCAGAACAGCCCTATTGGGTTTATTTAATGGTTAAATGATTCCCTTTTCTCTGTAAAAATAAAACAGTACCTGTACTTGATCCCAACTAAGATATAATTACCCCTTATTGGGGGCAGAACAGCCCTATTGGGTTTATTTAATGGTTAAATGATTCCCTTTTCTCTGTAAAAATAAAACAGTACCTGTACTTGATCCCAACTAAGATATAATTACCCCTTATTGGAGGCAGAACAGCCCTATTGGGTTTATTTAATGGTTAAATGATTCCCTTTTCTCTGTAATAATAAAACAGTACCTGTACTTGATCCCAACTAAGATATAATTACCCCTTATTGGGGGCAGAACAGCCCTACTGGGTTTATTTAATGGTTAAATGATTCCCTTTTCTCTGTAATAATAAAACAGTACCTGTACTTGATCCCAACTAAGATATAATTACCCCTTATTGGGGCAGAACAGCCCTATTGGGTTTATTTAATGGTTAAATGATTCCCTTTTCTCTGTAATAATAAAACAGTAGCTGTACTTGATCCCAACTAAGATATAATTACCCCTTATTGGAGGCAAAACAATCCTAGTGGGTTTAATTACTGTTTAAATATTTTTATTAGCAGACTTAAGGTAGGAGATCCGAATGATAAAAAGAACCCTTATCCGGAAAACCCCAGGTCCCAAGCATTCTGGATAATGGGTCCCACACCTGTACCTGTGCCTCCCTCTGGATCAACTAGCAGTTAGGCAGGTTATTTATAGGCATTATGGTTGAACATGATGGACGTATGTCTGTTTTCAACCCAACTTACTATGTTACTATGTTACCTGTACTGCAGAATACATAACTAGAGTGAATCACTCCATAATCCACCCCTAGTGTTCTATTCTTGCTCAATAAAAGACTTAAAGGGGTAGCCCATGTCCCCGGCCAGGGTGGCAGCCAGAATACTGCCTTTGCATGGCCACCTTTAAGTGGCTTTATGTTACTCCCCCTGTTACTCCAGCAATTATTATGGTAGGGCTGGGACAAACTGACATGGTGGATGAATAGGAATGTGGGGGGTGTAGGCATGTAGGGGTGCAGGAATGTGGAGGTAATTAGTGTGGAAGTATAGAAAGTGTGAGTATAGAAATGCAGGGAAAATAAAGGAACGTGGGAGGAAAGAAATGTCAAAGTATAGGAATGTGGGGGTGTAGGAATGTGGAAGTAAAGGTGCAGGAATGCGGATGTATAGGAATGTGGGGGTGTAGGAATGCGGAAGTAAAGGTGCAGGAATGCGGATGTATAGGAATGTGGGGGTGTAGGAATGCGGAAGTAAAGGTGCAGGAATGTGGGGGTGTAGGAATGCGGAAGTAAAGGTGCAGGAATGCGGAGGTATAGGAATGTGGGGGTGTAGGAATGCGGAAGTAAAGGTGCAGGAATGCGGAGGTATAGGAATGTGGGGGTGTAGGAATGCGGAAGTAAAGGTGCAGGAATGCGGAGGTATAGGAATGTGGGGGTGTAGGAATGTGGAAGTAAAGGTGCAGGAATGCGGATGTATAGGAATGTGGGGGTGTAGGAATGCGGAAGTAAAGGTGCAGGAATGCGGAGGTATAGGAATGTGGGGGTGTAGGAATGCGGAAGTAAAGGTATAGGAATGCGGGGGTGTAGGAATGTGGGGGTGTAGGCATGTAGGGGTGCAGGAATGTGGAGGTAATTAGTGTGGAAGTATAGAAAGTGTGAGTATAGAAATGCAGGGAAAATAAAGGAACGTGGGAGGAAAGAAATGTCAAAGTATAGGAATGTGGGGGTGTAGGAATGTGGAAGTAAAGGTGCAGGAATGCGGATGTATAGGAATGTGGGGGTGTAGGAATGCGGAAGTAAAGGTGCAGGAATGCGGATGTATAGGAATGTGGGGGTGTAGGAATGCGGAAGTAAAGGTGCAGGAATGTGGGGGTGTAGGAATGCGGAAGTAAAGGTGCAGGAATGCGGAGGTATAGGAATGTGGGGGTGTAGGAATGCGGAAGTAAAGGTGCAGGAATGCGGAGGTATAGGAATGTGGGGGTGTAGGAATGCGGAAGTAAAGGTGCAGGAATGCGGAGGTATAGGAATGTGGGGGTGTAGGAATGTGGAAGTAAAGGTGCAGGAATGCGGATGTATAGGAATGTGGGGGTGTAGGAATGCGGAAGTAAAGGTGCAGGAATGCGGAGGTATAGGAATGTGGGGGTGTAGGAATGCGGAAGTAAAGGTATAGGAATGCGGGGGTGTAGGAATGTGGAAGTCTAGGTGCAGGTATGTGGAAGTATACAAATGATGAGAATGTGGGGGTGTAGCAATGCGGAAGTATATGTGTAGGAATGCTGAGGTATAGGAATGTGGGGAGAGGGAGCACATCTGGGCTCCACACAAAAAGGGTTTGGGTCGAGACTCACAAACAGGGCCCAGATTGTAAAACACTGACAAGGTTTATTTTCATAAAAAGCTTTGTGCCATTCACAGTGGGTCAGGGGCCAATGTCTCTGTGCAGTGGTTGGCATGAATTCCGTCCATGTGGCCTGTCTGGAAAACACAGAGAGATGTTAGCCATGGAAGCACAGCATGGTAAATCAGAGTACAGCACGCTCAGCTGAGCAGCAGAGACCAACTCCCAGCATGCCTTTTCTTCAGTTTTCCTTTTACTAATCTTCAGCAAGAATGTTGGGAGTTGTAGTTCACTAACAGCTGGAAAACCTATTTTCAAGAACAAGGAAAGCCACCGCTGGTTTTTTTTTTTGGCACACCTCCTGTCCCTGTCTGCGGACACTAACCTTTCAGCAAATGAGAATTAAATAGATGATTTATCCCCAAGAAAGTTAAGGAACTTGAATTAGGGTGGGTTGCCAAAGGGCATGGTAACTTGGGGGGGGATAAAACTTTTGTGTAATATTGAAGGGGTAGTTCACCTTTAACTTTTAGCTGGATGAGAAGCAACATTGCTATGGAAGGTTGATGCCCCCTTTAACAAAGAAAGGATGGCTGCTAGGCTAAAGGGGTAGTTCTTTAAAGGATAACTAAACCCTAAAAATGAATACAGATAAAAACGCTACATTTCAAACATGCCAGCACTTACCTCATGAGGTCTGTACATGCCCAGCTTGAACCGGCAGCAAATGAGATCGACAAAGAACTCGGCCAGCCCGTGGATCATCCCTAAAAAGCAGACAACTCAATGAGCAAAATGCACACCGCTTAATGATCTCTCACCGAACCCAGCTCGGGATCAGACTCACCGGTCGTGGTAAATATCCCTCCAACGATGCCGCACAGACGGACCAGAAACTTCCAGAGAGGCATGTGATCCTCCGTGACCATCACCATCAGGGAGCTGATGTCATACTTCATGAATATGCCAGACACCCCGTGACTCCCGCTGGCGTGATTTATCACCCTTTCCTGAGGGGTTAAATGAAGGTTTGGTTAGGAATGTCACCGAGAGTCATGTGTCTTTGGCCTCCCAACCTGTCTGAATGCCACATACTCACCCGCTCCGTCACAGAGAACTGATGGGTGTCACAGTCAACTTTGTTGGTGTGTAACTTCGTTGGTACAATGGTGATAAAATACTGATACATCTGGTTACCTACAAGGAGAGAGCGGCATTACAGCACTGGGTTATCTCAATACAAACAGATTTACAGTCACATTGCTTTCCTATATAAATAGAATCTAAACACCCATTTGTCTATGTCAGGGACCCCCAACCTTTCTTACTCGGGAGCCACAGTCACATGTAAAAAGACTAGGAGTGCAACACAAGCACCATAAACGTTCATGGAGGAGCCAAATAAGGGCTGTGATTGGCTATTAGGCAGCCTCTATGCACCCTATCAGCTTACAGGGGGCTTTATTTGGTAGGAAATCTTGTTTTTATTCAACCAAAACTTGCCCCCAAGTCAGGAATTCAAAAATAACTCCCTGGTTTGGGGGCACTGAGAGCAACATCCAAGGGGTTGGGGAGCAACATGTTGCCCCGGAGCCACTGGTTGGGGATCACTGGGCAATGTAATACTAGACAATTAACCAGCATATTTGTGCAACACTTTGAACTCGAGTATAAAGGAATTAGTTTTCAGCCCATAGGAGCCAAGAGCACCCCCCGATCCAAAGCGATCCAAGAAAAAAAAAGTGGAAAAAAAAAAAGTGAAAGTGGGGCACAAAAGTATTTAAACGTAAATTGATCAGGGGTCTTTTCTAATACCTTTTGCAATTTACATTAGTTTTTTTTTCCATTTCAGAGCTATTTAAGCTTGTATTAACTGCTAATATAGTGATTTTTTTAACAACTTCACCAGCTGCTAGTCAATCCCTGTAATTATATAGTCAGAGAGACAGGGCTCTGATGTTGCTCTGCTCAGGAAGGAGATAGGAAGGGCATCTGAGGCTTCTGATTTTTTCGCTGAGCATAGCAACATCAGAACTATTCTGTTTTCCTTCTGAATGTATACCTCTGACTGTACAGTTACAGGAACTGACCAGAAGGTGGTGCTGTCTGAAGAAAAATTAGCAATGCATAACTACTTTTCAGCGAAGTGCCTTTACTCTTAAGCTGGCCATACACGTGGCGATCTGACGATCATCGTCAGATCCGCCACACACAGTCAGGGCTGAAACAGCAGATAAGGAGGTAGAAACAATAGGATTTCTACCTCCTTCTGCCGATTCAGCCCTGACGGCCTTCTATGGCGCCCGATCAAAATTTTCTAACGTGGCCGATCGGCGAGTCGTCCGATATCAGCAGCCTCCTGCGATATCTGTCGACTCGCCGACATGCCATACACGCACCGAATATCGTACGAAACGAGGTTTCGTACAATAGTATCGGTGCGTGTATGGCCAGCTTTATTAGGGTGAAGACACATGGAGCTATAGTAGCTGCTACTTGTCGTGGCTCCTAAAATAGACAATGCTGATCATTTACTGATAATTGTCTCTATGTGTGTTTTAGCAGCGGTAATTCTCAGTATTGTCTATGGCAGGGGATTTTCTGGCGTTCAGTAGCCGTGAACAATTAGCTGCTACAAGTAGCTCTGTGTGTCTTCACCCTTAGGGTAAAGACACATGGAGCTACTAGTAGCAGCTACTTGTTGTGGCTACTAAAATAGACAATGCTGATCATTTACTGATAACAGTCTCTACATGTGTTTTAGTAGAGGCAATTCTCAGTATTGTCTATGGCAGGGTATTTTCTGGCGCTCAGTAGCCGTGAAAAAGTAATTGCTACTAGTAGCTCTGTGTGTCTTCACCCTTAGGGCTCTGGTACACGGGGAGATTAGTCGCCCGCGACAAATCTCCCTTGCTGCGGGCGACTAATCTCCCCAATATGACATCCCACCGGCGACTAATCTCGCTGTATACCAGAGCCCTTAGGGTAAAGACACACGGGACTACTGGTAGCAGCTACTTGTTGTGGCTACTAAAATAGACAATGATGATCATTTACCGATAACAGTCTACATGTGTTTTAGCAGAGGCAATTCTCAGTATTGTATATGGTAGGGAATTTTCTGGCGCTCAGTAGCCGTGAAAAAGTAATTGCTACTAGTAGCTCTGTGTGTCTTCACCCTTAGGGCAAAGTCACATGGAGCTAATAGTAGCAGCTACTAGTCTTGGCTACTAAAATAGACAATGCTGATCATTTACTGATAACTGTCTCTACATGTGTTTTAGCAGAGGCAATTCTCAGTATTGTCTATGGCAGGGGATTTTCTGGTGTTGAGTAGCCATGAAAAAGTAGCTGCTACCAGTAGCTCTGTGTGTCTTCTCCCTTAGGGCAAAGTCACACAGAGCTACTAGTAGAAGCTACTTGTCTTGGCTACTAAAATAGACAAAGCTGATCATTTACTGATAATTGTCTCTATGTGTGTTTTAGCAGAGGCAATTCTCAGTATTGTCTATAGCAAGTTATGTTCTGGCGTTTAGTAGCCGTGACAAGTAGCTGCTACTAGTAGCCCAGTGTGTCTTTACCGTAAGGGTGAAGACACACAGAGCTACTAGTAGCAGCTACTTGTCACAGCTATAGAAATAGACAATGCTGATCATTTACTGATAATTGTGTCTAGATGTGTCTCAGTATTGTCTATGGTAGGGTATTTTCTGGTGTTTAGTAGCTGTGACAAGCAGCTGCTACTAGTAGCCCAGTGTGTCTTTACCCTTAATGATAGGAGTTTTTAGGTTTCATTGGGATAAATGTTTACACCAACAGAGAACCAGTTAATAAATAAAAGCAACCCAAGGCAGGGAATAGCTGCCCAATACGATGCTGGCGTCACTTACTGTCCTCAGCTATTTTTTCTGTTCCATCCAAAGGGTTGACAATCCCAGGCAGAGGTTCCCCAAAGGAGAAATGATCGATGCGATGAGAAAAATTGTAACCTGCAGGATAGGAGATTTGCGTGAAGAGCACTGAATCCGATTGGTAGTTCCACAGATATGATTACTAACAAGGCCTCCATACAAAATGAAGACTGCGGTATAGTGATATATACAGGAACAATTGCTTATCATGTATAGGTTTGAACTTACTGTCATGGCTCACTAGAGCTGCCAGGTGTGCGTGCCCCCTTGGGTGAGGAATAGCTCTGTGGGGTTGAGAGAATAAAATAAGGATGAAGATTAAAGTGCTGGACAATAGGAAATATGAATTCCCTATCACATGGTCTCACAAAGTTTCTGATGTTATTTCATTAGGGATATAAACACTAAGGAGCTCATTAACTGACAGTGGGTACAAGCACTATCCCCCCCATTTGTAATAAAAGGCACTATGTTTGCCCAGGAACAGTAAAGGTGGCCATACACAGGCCAATTGTAGCTGCCGATATCGGTCCCTTAGACCAATTCGGCAGCTTATTGGCCCGTGTAGGGGCACAAACAAAGAGCCAGCCCGACTGATATTTGGCCTGAAATCGCCTAGATATCGATCGGGCAGGTTAAAAAATTTGGTCGGATCGGGGACCGCATTGGCTCGTTGATGTGGTCCCAGAACCAATTGTGGCTATTACAGGGCCAAATGACCAAATTAGCTTGAATTTGCCCGATATCACCCACCTGTAGGTGGGGATATTGGAAGAAGATCTTCGCTCGCCAGGCGAGCAGATCTTTACGTGTATGGCCACCTTAACGCATAGCAACCAATCAGATGTGGAAACACCACTTGGGAAACCCACTCATTCAACTTTAGGTAAAGAGGCTGTTCACCTTTAAATCAACCTTTAGTACAATATAGAGAGTGATATTCTAAGGCAATTTGCAATTGGTCGAATTGTTCTTCATTTTCTTTTACATGTGGTTTTTGAATTATTTAATTTTTGTTAAGCAGCTCTCCGGATTGGAATTTCCGAAGTTATCTGGCAAGCCAATGGTATGGATAAGAGAGTGGAATATGAAAAAAGAGAGTCCTGGATAGAAAGATAATACAAAGCAACAATACCAATAAAATTGAAGCCTTGCAGAGCAATAGTTTTTGGCTGGCGGGGTCAGTGACCCCCTATATGAAAACTAAAGAGAGTCAAAAGAAGGTAAATAATTGAGGGAAAAAAATAATAAAAATTCAAAAATGAAGACCAAATGAAAAATTGGAAAGAATTGCGCTTTGTGTATCACACTAAAAAACCCAGTGCCTGCAATGTACAACTGCAATAAATAACTGCTGGGTTACAGGCAGGTCCAGTATGAGATTTAAAGTCAGACCCTGGCAATTAGGCACACAAATAAACCCAGCAGCCCAATAAATAGTGAGTGTCTGTGGCACCTTAAAGCCCCCCTGGCATTCCCAGTACCCAGAAGCACAAACAGCCCCCCCCCCAGCCCAATAAATAGTGACTGTCTGTAGCACCTTACAGCCCCCCCTGGCATTCCCAGTACCCAGAGGCACAAACAGCCCCCCAGGCCAATAAATAGTGACTGTCTGTAGCACCTTACAGCCCCCCCTGGCATTCCCAGTACCCAGAGGCACAAACAGCCCCCCAGCCCAATAAATAGTGACTGTCTGTGGCACCTTACAGCCCCCCTGGCATTCCCAGTACCCAGAGACACAAACAGCCCCCCCCCAGCCCAATAAATAGTGACTGTCTGTGGCACCTTACAGCCCCCCTGGCATTCCCAGTACCCAGAGGAAAAAACAGCCCCCCCAGCCCAATAAATAGTGACTGTCTGTGGCACCTTACAGCCCCCCTGGCATTCCCAGTACCCAGAGGCACAAACAGCCCCCCCAGCCTAATAAATAGTGAGTGTCTGTGGCACCTTATAGCCCCCCCTGGCATTCCCAGTACCCAGAGGCACACATAGCCCCCCCAGCCCAATAAATAGCGACTGTCTGTGGCACCTTACAGCCCCCCTGGCATTCCCAGTACCTAGAGGCACAAACAGCTCCCCCCAGCCCAAAAAATAGTGACTGTTTATGGCACCTTACAGCAGCCCTTCTGGCATTTGCTGGAACCCACAGACTGCCAGTCCAGGCCTGGTCTCGGGTACACAATGAAGGGGATATGTATTCTTTAAACGGTAGCAACCAACAACTATTTTACTAGGTACTGAGTTACTGACATATGAGCGATAAAGGAGGGGCATTAATATGTCATTAACTCCCCTGGAATAAGGACATACTTGCCCACAGTGATGTGGAAGTTCCCAGCCACTTTATTGATTTCAAGGTGCCCATGGATCCTGCAGGCATTGGGTGGCTCTGTAGGAGAATCCTCCCTAAAAGCAGGAAAAATGAAATGACGGATGGGTTTTGTGAATCATCTTTATTATTTGCAGTCAATTTTTTTTTAGTTTTTTTTTTTTCAAAGCTCAGTTCAAAAGCCAATTGTAAGTTCTGTGAATATATTGCAACACTGATCAAAAGCTTAGGTATTTGGTTCCTCTATGTCAGCGACCCCCAACCAGTGGCTCTTGAGCAACATGTTGTTCATCAAGCCTCGGATGTTGCTCCCAGTGCCCCCAAAGCAGGAGCTTATTTTAGAATTCCTGGCTTGGAGGCAAATTTTGATAAGCATAAAAACCAAAGTACTGCCAAACAGAGCCTCCTATAGGCTGCAAGTCCACATAGAGCCTACCAAAAAGCCAATCACAGCCCTTATTTGGAACCCTTAGGAAATCTTCATGCTTGTGTTGCTCCTTTAATCTTTTTTACAGTTGAATAGGGCTCACAGGTAAAAATTTCCGGGACTGCAGCTTTGTGTGTTGTTGCTGTATGGAAGGCTGGGGCTCCTGGCCATGACCCCGAAAATCTTAAAGGAGAACTACCCCCCTTAACTGGCCTGCCTCAACCCCCCTCACCTCTCCCTTATCACATAATCTGTATTTTAAACAACTGCCCCTGTCGCAAACCCCAAACTAAAAATAAAGAGAAGCTGATTTCCCAGTTGCCCCAACTGCCCGTGCTCAAGCAGGGTCCGTGTCGGCAGTGAGACCCGAAGCTTCTACGACTGAACAGAAGATGGCGCCCAGGTACTCCCAGGTACTCAGCTCTGCATTTTTAGATTGGGGTTTGCGACAGGGGCAGCTTTTTAAGTTACAGAGTATGCGATAAGGAAGAGGTGAGGGTAAGTCGAGGCAGGCCAGTTAAGGGGGCTTTTAAAGCTGGGGGGGTGGGTGTAGTTCTCCTTTAAGGGCTATAACTGGCCAGGACATCTGTGTACTAATTCCTGTTTACTGTCATTTGCCAGTTCATAACGAAGGACACCATAGAAGGTCTCTTGATCTACAGAGGGATATCCTAGAATAAATTGCTAGATCACTTACCTGGGGGGCAGGGACATGACTGATGTCCTCATTGCACTCTTGAACAAGAGATCCTGAAGAGAATGCTCCTCCTGTAGGCGGCCCTGGATTTGCTGCAGCATCCTGTAGATAGACACACGGAGTCATTACAACTTGTGCTACTGCAGAGGAACAAACACAGGAACCCTTTCTCCCTTACGCCAACATTACCTCTGCCATAGCCTTTGCTGGGGAGACAGCTCAAATATCACCTGCAGAACAAAGACATTAAACTGTTAGGAACCAGAAAACAAACTTGGAACATTCAATGCATTTCCAGTATCCACTCCCCCTGCTCTAAAGCCACAACCCAGAAAGCACCACAACTTCTGCTGGATTGCGTCAGTGAACTGTGTCTTACAGGCTCATAGACCAGCCCTTGCGCAGAGGTAACCATTGTCTCGGCCAAATCTAACACGTCGGCGCCAACATCTGTAACAGAAGGGGAATTGGTAAATACATGGCTGTAACAGTAATGCCAACGCCATGCTCAAAGTTTCATATACTTACATTGACACTTCATTGCCACTGTAATGTCTATGTTCAGCCGGATTTTGCTGCAAGACAAAAACCAAGAAAGTATATGTCATTTCTTTGGTGTAATAAGGGACAATGATGTTGCAGTATAAGAGACTTCCATACAGGCTATGCTTTTCCAGTTGGCAAGTATACACACAGTGAAGATTTCCCCGTTATTGGTAATAGCCTAAATATCACATGACCAGAACACAAAAAATGCCAGGCTACTGTTTCTAAAATGCAAAGCTATTACCTAAATCCTTACACTGTTTATGGCTAGAAAAGCTGTATTTATACACTAAACATAATGTAACAGCCGAGAGGTTCTGCTTCCCAGCAGTACATGTGTACATGCATATTTAATACGGGAGGGGTACCTCTGGGATGGGGTAATTTATATATATATGTTTCTTTAATACTGAAACATTTTACTGAGGTTTTTAGAAAATACAAACATGGTGGACCTTTGGTCCCTAGTTGCAAACATGGAAACAAAGAGAATAAATAAGAGTGAAAAGTGAAAAATATCAAATAAGTAGATAACTTGTAAAGCATATAAGTGGTGGCTGAGTTCTGTAGAGATATACAGCAAAGCTGGGACAAGCTACAGAGTGTTGCATAGCTACACTTCTACTGCATACTTACGTAAACTCTAAGCATGCAGAGCAGAGAAAATACTGGGTTATTTTGAGTCATTTATATTTTAACCTTTCTATATCCTGTATCATAGCATACATAGCAAATATGACCCTGCCCCCATTTGGGGTGGCGTTAGAAGTGAGGTGCCCATAATGCAGTGATCCCCAACCAGTGGCTCGGGGGCAACATGTTGCTCCCCAACCCCTTGGATGTTGCTCTCAGTGCCCCCAAACCAGGGAGTTATTTTTGAATTCCTGACTTGGGGGCAAGTTTTGGTTGAATAAAAACAAGATTTCCTACCAAATAAAGCCCCCTGTAAGCCGATAGGGTGCATAGAGGCTGCCTAATAGCCAATCACAGCTCTTATTTGGCACTTCCATGAACTTTTATGGTGCTTGTGTTGCTTTCCAAGTCTTTTTACATTTGACTGTGGCTCACGAGTAAGAAAGGTTGGGGACCCCTGCCGTAGTGAAAGAAGGAAGAAAGTAGAGGAGGAGAGAAAAAATGAAGGTGTTACCTAGTGAAATCTTTGTCAACCTCATACTCGTATTTCATCCTTGTGTTCCGATACACCAAGAATTCCATAATAGTGAGGATACCCATGATAGAGAAGGCCATAAGCGATACTAGGGGGAAAGAGGAGATGTAAGATTAGAGCAAGGAATAAAAGGAAAAATTAAACACACATAGGTGGCAATAATACAGCAAAAGGTCATCATATTGAGAAACTGGCACCAGTGAAACAGCTCCGAGTGAAAAGGACTGACTCATCACAATTTACTGGCAAGGAATTAGGTTAATGGCACATAAAGCATTTATCTAAAGGCAATGACCCCAGAAGTACCTAGTCCCTTATTTGCAGATACAACAAGCACCAATCAACCCAAAACTCTGATGCACTTACTGTATATATCCTCTTCTCATATATCTGCTTGTTTGGCAAGGTTGGCAAAATAAGCAGCTCTTTGCCCAATATGGCCACCTATATTGCAGGGTCCAATAAGGCTGACACAATAGTCTGAGCCTCAGGGCCATTGACCAGGGATGCACTAAAATCACTATTTTGGGATTAGAGCATGCAGTGTACTCACAGGTCAGGCAACTGCTTATTGAACCCTGTGGGTCCAGATAATTGCTATTATAATGAAAGAGAACGGAATTGTCACCTGCTTTCATTCTGTTGGGAGAGGACTGCATCAACCTGCCCGATAAATACCTGGCCTATGTATGCCAGATATCAGGCTTTAACCATATGCCGTGCATAGACACGGCGGCGATTCGGCAAAAGTCATTCCCCCACAATTAAGCCACATTGCAGTGAATAATATAATTTACATGCAGCGATTCAAATTTTAGTGAAGGGGATGCCATTTTCAGGAGATATGTCACCTGCGGTAGCGCATTTTTACCACAGGCGACAGATCTCCCTGAGTGTCATTGCCCTTAGGGCAAAAACGCACTGGGCTACGAAGACATACTGGGCTGCTAGTAGCTACTTGTCACAGCTACTAAACTCCAGAAAATCCCCTGCCATAGACAATACTGAGAATTGCCTTGGCTAAAACACACAGAGACAATTATCAGTAAATGATCAGCATTGTCTATTTTATTAGCCACAACAAGTAGCTGCTACTAGTAGCTCTGTGTGTATCCACCCTTAATCCTTCTGCCCTAGGCCATGGGTAAGGACAGAAGATCATTTTACGAACCATTTACGCATACAGAACAATCTCTTAGGGCTCTGGCACACGGGGAACATGTAATTCGCCGGTGGGATGGTACATGCTGCGCAGGCGATTTCGGCAAATCGGCGAAGTTGCCTCGCGAGGCATTTTCGGCGAATTGCCGAAATCGCGCAGCCGCGTGTGCCATCCCACTGGCGACTTACATTTTCGCCAGTGGGATGGCAACTGATACAAACTCGGGGAGATTAGTCGCCCGCGAACAGGGAGATTTGTCTCGGGCGACTAATCTCCCCGTGTGCCAGAGCCCTTAGGGTGTAGACACAAGGAGCTACTTAGTAGCAGCTATTTGTCACGGCTACTAAATGCCAGAAAATACCATGCCATAGACAATACCTGAGAATTGCCTCTGGCAAAGCAGCTACTTGTCGTGGCTACTAAAATAGACAATGCTGAGCATTTACTGATAATTCTACTGATAGTCTCTACATGTGTTTTAGCAGAGGCAATTCTCGGTATTGTCTATGGCAGGGGATTTTCTGGCATTTAGTAGCCGTGAAAAAGTAGCTGCTACTAGTAGCTCTGTGTGTCCTCGCCCTTAAAAGTACAAAGACTGTACAACAATAATTATATAGCAACGGGTATACACCTCAGTTGTCTTGGCAAACTGGCCATGAAATCCCTTCCATAAGGCACAGCGTGTAGAGAATACAAAGAACAGGCTGTGATCCATCATGAGCTGAAACATGAAATGCCCAGGCATACAGTTCAGCATGTAACTGCCTTAAAGGGATTCTGTCATCATTTTTATGGGGTACCTTTTATTTTTAAATTGCACTGTTTACATAGCAATTAATTCACTCTACCGTTTAAAATTTTGTTCTTAAAGCAACAAATGTATTTTTTTTTTTAGTTGTAAAAGGTGGAAAAAGTATCATAACAACAAGGGAAAATACAGTATTCCAAGTTTCAATGGGAACCAGCCCCTACCCCTATATCTCCCCATAACAAAGTATAATTGTCTGAAGTTTACATCCCACGCCCCCCTACAAAAAAATGTAATTTTCCCCACCACCCCCTCACCGGTCCCCCTGCTTGCTGAGGTCTCAACGTAGCTCTCGGGCACCTTGGGGAAAGCATCCAGCTCCTTCACCAGGCTCAGTGTCTTCTTGCGATTCAGCCGCCTCATTTTCTTAGTCTCCCCCTGTGGAATCAACAGCTGCAAATGCAGGCGTCTAGAGAAGCAAGTGCCCCCAGGAAGAGATCTAAAAACAAAAAACACATTACATATTCAGTAGACAGGTATGGGTCACATGTATCAGCGTGTGCTTCTTTCCAGCAGAGCATAATTAGCGCATTAGCCAACCCATCATGTTGTTGTTCGGCAACCACCCTTGCTATGAACAAGCAAAACGCTACCTTAGCCAACGATGGAGCCAATAAGGATTATTTTTCCATTCCTTTGAGTTAAAGAGCACGTGCACAGATTCCAGGAGTTTTGTCACCTGAGCATAAGCTTCCCATTCACTGTAATGGCAATCTCGGACTCAAGCAGTGGGTCATGTGACTGTCAAAGTGCAGTCTGACAGTCTGAGCAACAACCACCTAAGCTAAGAGTGTACCATGTGGTAGGGCTGCCTGGGCCTCCCATAACCGAGACATGACAGCTACCCTGTATTTGTTGGGAGTCTCTCTAATTTAAGCCTCTCTCCCCAGTCACCCATAGTAACAAGGCTGTCATCTGCCAGGAACCTAACGTACCCATGCATAGAATCATCAGCCAAAGCAGCGGGGGCAGGGGCGTGATGGGCACAGCCAGGATGGCCCTGGAAAACTTGGAATCCAGGTTGGCATTTCTGCAACTCCGTCTGCCACTAAAGGTGCCCATACACGCTAAGATCCGCTCGCTTGGCGATGTCGCCAAGCGAGTGGATCTTCTCCCGATATCCCCACCTACGGGTGGGCGATGTCGGGCTAATTCAGGCTTAAGGTGGCCATACATGGGCCGATTCTAGCTGCCGATATGGGTCCCTTATCCCGACTCAGCAGCTTATTGGCCCATGTGTGGGCAATACCGACTGACATCTGGCCTGAGATCCTGCCTGATGCGGCAAAGTACTCAAGTCTGACACTAAGGTGGCCATACACAGGCCAATTCGGGTCCCTTAGACCGACTCAGCAGCTTATCAACCCATGGATGGGCACTAATAATGGGTCTGCCCGACCAATATCTGGCCTGAAATCAGGAAGATATCAATCGGGCAGGTTTAAAAATTTAGTCGGATTGGGGACCGCATCGGCTCGCTGATGAGGTCCCCAAACCGACTGCGCCTATACCCGATGTTCTAATACGATCGTTATGCCCCAGGGCCCAACTACCGAATTAGCCTGAATTAGTCCAATATCGTCCACCCATAGGTGTCGCTTGGCGACTCGGATCTTAGTGTGTACGGCCAATGCAGTCGGTTCGGGGACCGATCGATTTCAGGCCAGATATCGGTCGGACAGGCCCGACGTTAGTGCCCATACAAAGGCCAATAAGCTGCCGAGTCGGTCTAAAGCTGGCCATACACGTGGTGATCTGACGATGTTTCGTGCGACATCGTCAGATCCGCCACACACCATTCAGGGCTGAATCGGCAGGTAAGGAGGTAGAAACAATAGGATTTCTACCTCCTTCTGCCGATTCAGCGCTGAAGGGAGATTTTGATCAGGCGCCTTCTATGGTGCCCGATCAAAATTTTCCAACTGGTCCGATCGGCGAGTCGGCCGATATCAGCAGCTTCCTGCGATATCGGTCGACTCGCCGACATACCATCCACGCACCGAATATCGTACGAAACGAGGTTTCGTACGATATTATCGGTGTGTGTATGGCCACCTTTAGGAACCGATATCGGCAGCTAGAATCGGCCCGTGTATGGCCACCTTAAGCCCAAATTAGTCCGATATAGCCCACCCGTAGGTGGGGATATCAGGAGAAGATCCGCTCGCTTGGCATCTTAGCGTGTATGGCCACCTTAATTCAGTTGTTTGCCCTGGGGTCGAATTAGAATGATGGGTATTGGCGCAGTCGGTTCGGGGACTGCATCTGACTAAATATTTTAACCCGCCCAAACTATATCTGCCCGTTTTCAGGCCAGATATCGGTCGGGCAGGCCCGTTGGTAGTGCCCATACACGGGCTGATAAGCTGGCCAATCGGGCTAAGGGACCCATATCGGCAGCTACAATCGGCCCGTGTATGGGGACCTTAATATCAGACTTGATTACTTTGCCACAATGGAGCAGCGCCCCCAGAAGGCATTCCAAGGCTCAGGCTGAGGCCACCCCCTCCAGCAGTACCACCATACTGGTAGCAGGGATAAGAAAGGCAGCTGCAGGACTAGCCCAAGGCCAAGCAGGCTAATTTTCATGGTTTCCTAGAAACCCAGTGCAACCCAGGCTGCCTAATTTATAAACGTTTCCCTGCCCCCCACCTATATTTATAAAGTGGTTGAAGAGGAGTAGGGATATCCCCAGTACAAGCAATAAGCCTGCTACCGAAAATAGTTCCAGCTGGAACATTTCACACAGATGGCCATGAGCACCGGAAGTGCCTCCACCTGTTACAGGAAGCCGTATCCACCCATGCAATAACGGATACTAGACTCACCGGCTCAGACTCACGGCGTCCTCAGGTGTAAGTTACATTACAGCTGCTAGCTGCTCCGGGCGGCATTGCCCCCAACAAGTGGACAGCATCACTTCCGCCTGCGTCATCATCTGTTTGTCAGGAAGCGAGCGGCGCCGATCACGTGGTCCGGCGCAGCGGCCATTTTAGAATAGGGCGTAAATGCCCTCCGCTAAGCCATTTCAATAGTTTTCTAGATTATAATTCGTCAGTGCTTGCCTTACCTTGCGTTTTTTTTATGCCAGACTTTAAATGCATATTTTAAATTGGGTTTCTTTTTTTCCTCAGAAAAGGTGGCAATCCTACTCACCTATGTATAAATGAATATATAGTTTATTTCAACCATACTTTATTAATACGTGGTGCAATAATGTGGAAACAAAACATTTGATAGCATTCTTGTAAGATGAGGAAAAAAGGCCTCAGGTGTCATTGTAACATACCCCCTTGGATTTTTAGCATTCCTAAACAGATCATCTAGAATAATTTAGACATAACACAGAGCAATCTGCCATAAAGGAATCTGACAGGACAGCAGCCATTTGACATTTTGCTCTCCCCTGCATTATGACCCTAGCTGTGCCCAATGCTGCCAGTTTTTGAGACAATTATTGACCTATTCTTTTTACAAAGGGGTTAATTAACTGTAGGGACCCATAGGGTTAACATGCCCCTATGGACCACTTCCTAGTTTATGCTGTTACTGGGCGAAGACCCATGTATCCAGTTATAGTTTTGCATATGTGCCTTATTGGTTTACAGGTTGACTCCGCCCTTTGCACTCCAATATAGTGTTTAACAAAGGGGTGTGGCTTCCTTTTTGGCTGCCTCTGGTGTCTCAGGTGGAAGGTCCACTGAGCCTGGGATCAACAGGGCCCCAGTAAAGGAAAAGCCTACCCTAGAGTGCCCATCCACTCTAGAGAAGTCGGGGACAGGGACCCCGTAAGGTAGCGGCAATGGCATTAATGCAACTCCATCTGCCACTAAAAGGTGGCCATACACGCTAAGATCCGCTCGCTTGGCAAGGTTGCCAAGCGAGCGGATCTTCTCCCGATATCCCCACCTAGAGGTGGGCAATATTGGGTTAATTCAGGCTTAAGGAGTGAGGTAGTGAGGGATGGAAGCAAGAGCAGCTTTTGGCTCCATCAAGGAGGTTAGCTGGAAGTAGCCTTCCATACAGGCACTGTTGCCTTAGCATAGGGCCACAGTTAAAGGAACAGTAACACCAAAAAATGAAAGAGCTTTCAAGTAATAAAAATATAATGCACTGTTGCCCTGCACTGGTAAAACTAGTGTGTTTGCTACAGTAACACTACTATAATTTATATAATAAGCTGCTGTGTAGCCATGGGGGCAGCCGTTCAAGCTGGAAAAAAGGAGAAAAGGCACAGGTTATATAGCAGATAACAGATAAGTTCTGTAGAATACAATAGTGTTTTATCTGTTATCTGCTATGTGCCTGTGCCTTTTCTCCTTTGAATGGCTGCCCCCGGGGCTACATAGCAGCTTATTTATATAAATTATAGTAGACTTTCTGAAGTAAACACACAACTTTTACCAGTGCAGGGCAGCAGCACATTATATTTTAGTTACTTTTATACACTTTCATTTTTTGGTGTTACTGTTCCTTTAAGATGCAGGATAGTACTTTAACCCTGATCCACAGTCAGCTGTGGGACGCTTTAAAACAGGGGTGGCCAAAACGTCGATCCCGGGTGGATTTCTGGTGGACCACATCAAAGCCTGCAAATGCTGAAGTGCAGCGGTTCCGTGCATTTATTGGGCATGCGTACGTGCGCGGGGAGGAGTCAGAAATCGATCGCCGCACAAAAGTGTGTGGGCACCCCTGCTTTAAAACTAAAGGCATTCAACCTGAGGATTGAGGTATCTATCCAGACTGCCCTCCATAGTGGTGCCGAGCTGACCAGGTGCTTTACCCTGCCCAGTCTCCCAAAGAGGTGGGATAAACCAGTAGCATCCTCTCTTGTTGTCCTCAGAGTGTACTACTGCTATAATATCTGCATTTGTGAGTATATGCGCTAACCCTGTGCACTAATTGTCTTTGCCAATAAACCAAGTTATCATTTGTTCATCAGCAAGAACCTTCTGGCGTCCATTATTTGCTATTTTTACTCTGCACACGGTACAGTGAGTTGTAGTTGCACTACACCCCAGGATATTTCCACTTAGCAAAAGCCCATCTGAGGAATTGAGTCTTATGTGCCCCATGCTCTAAACCTATTCTAGCTGGCGCTTGTCTGTTTTACAGCCAAATAGGGGTTACATATATTTGGGTGTGGGTTATGGAAGCCAAAGACTGGGTTTAGTATAGGAGAACAGGTGAAGCTCTTATGATTAGGGGGTTCTTGTGTCTTTTGCAATTGAACATGTTGCTCACGCGCTAGTGCTTGGGGATCACTGCCTTAGGGAATGCACCATCAGGAGTTGAGGTGATTGCCTTAGATACTGACTTGTGTTACTGTTAAGACATTTAATTGGTCCCCACTGAGCTCTGTATTTACACTGATACAGACAAATGTTGAAAACAATATTCCAGATACACAAATAGAAGTCCATGTCCTAGGGGAGCTCCGAGGAAGAAAAAAAACAGTACATATATGTTATTAGTACCAATATATCTCACATACAATACATTTATTTTGCGCTTGATTTAAACCAATAAAGAGGTAAAATAGAACAAAACCACGTGTAATACATTGGCTGTAATTATGTAATCCAGCGGTTCTCAACCTGTGGGTCGGGACCCCTTTGGGGGTCGAACAAACCTTTCTCAGGGGTCTCCTAAGACCATAAAACACATATTTCCGATGGGCTTAGGAATAATTTTATGGTTGGGGGTCACCACAACATGAGGAACTGTATTAAAGGGTTGCGGCATTAGGAAGGTTGAGAACCACTGGTGTAATCCATGATTAATACTTCTGTTTGCTGTATTTTATCGCCTTTCTTTGTTTTTTTTTTTTACTTGTGTACACACACACACACTCTATAAATTATATATAGATATAGCTATAAGAAGGAAGGTTTAAGTTTTTTCAATAAACTTTCCTTTTGCACCAAGTCCCCAAGCGTGCGGTACTCTCAATGGGGTTGATTCACTAAAGCAGTGTTTTTCAACCTTTTTTGGGCAAAGGCACACTTGTTTCATGAAAAAAATCACGAGGCACACCACCATTAGAAAATGTTAAAAAATTTAACTCTGTGCCCAGCAGCAGTGCCCCCCTAGTACATTGGTGCCAAGAGCAGTGCCCCCCTAGTACATTGGTGCCCAGCAGCAGTGCCCCCCTAGTACATTGGTGCCAAGAGCAGTGCCCCCCTAGTATATTGGTGCCCTGCCTACGGCACACCAGGCAACATCTCGCGGCACACTAGTGTGCCGCGGAACAGTGGTTGAAAAACGCTGCACTAAAGTGCGCTAGACACGCTAATTAAGTACCGATTCATCAAGGAATTTTCACATGCATTAAGTCACATCGCACGCGTTACATAGGGCGCTATCGCAATGCATTAATTTTAATGCATTGTGTTAATTAGCAAATAAAAATAGTATTGACGCATGATTCACAGACACATATGAAGCGTTAAACGCGCTAAATATCGCATTAGTCTGTGCGAATATTAACACCTACTTAGGGCAGGTGGTAATTATAGAAAATTGCAGTTAATGAGCTTTTGGCAACACAATGTGCACTTTGTAGTGGGATTTATTCAAGTCTGTGTTGGCCCCAGAGTGATGCAGCCTCCAGTTTGCAGGGAAATGGGCATTTTCAGAACAGTAGTTTCATACCCCCCAATTGTCCCGCTTTTCGAGGGACAGTCCCAGTTTTTACAGCGTGTCCCGCTGTCCCGATTGTTCAATGAATGTCCCGCATTACGGAAATGCAGAACATTCATTAATCTATCCAGGCCAGCGGGATGCGCTGGCTGCAGCCAAGCCGCTCTGACTCAGTTTCTTCTTGCGGCTCCTCGTACGGCGGCGACAGGTCCTTTTATAAGGTTGCGCCCGTGCGTACGTGTGACGTCACACGTACGCACGGGGCGAAACCTTATTAAAAGGTCCGGTCACCGCCGTACGAGGAGCCGAATAAGGAGCAGGAGCCACAAGAAGTCTATGGGGGGCACTATGTATGGGGGGAATTTTCTATTGGAGGTACTCTCTATGGGGGCAATTGGGGGACACTGTGTATGGGGGGGGGGACACTGTGTATGGGGGCACTTTCTATGGAGGGTACTGTCTATGGGGGCAAATGGGGCACTGTGTATGGGGGCACTGTCTATTGGGCCATCGGGGGCACTATTTTAACAATGAATTTTAAAAATGGGGTGTGGCGATTGGGGCGTGGTTACAATGTGGGCGTGGTCAAAAAATTTGCCGCGCTACGCGCGCCAAGTCTTTTTGTCCCTCTTTTCATCTTTCAAATGTTGGGAGGTATGTAGTTTTTCAAAAGTAACGTAAAAGCTACGTGCGTAATAGCAAGCGCTAATATGGCGTGTATGGCTAATATGGCGTGCGTTTTTTCGCACACAAAACCGCTCATCACGAGTTAAATAACGAAAACAGCATCAGGTCTAAATTTTGACGCGTGTCCTTTTAGTCGCAGGGATCCCCAACCTTTCTTACTCGTGAGCCACATTCGAATGTAAAAAGACTTGGGGAGCAACACAAGCACCATAAACGTTCATGGAGGAGCCAAATAAGGGCTGTGATTGGCTATTAGGCAGCCTCTATGCACCCTATCAGCTTACAGGGGCTTTATTTGGTAGGAAATCTTGTTTTTATTCAACCAAAACTTGCCCCCAAGTCAGGAATTCAAAAATAACTACCTGGTTTGGGGGCACTGAGAGCAACATCCAAGGGGTTGGGGAGCAACATGTTGCCCCGGAGCCACTGGTTGGGGATCACTCGTCAGGGACCTCTTTTTTTCTCTCAGTAAGAAAATGTCACCATTCACTGGTAATATTAAAAAGCTCAGACAAACATGGTATTCAAACATTGATTCTTTATTATGTGTCCATATGTTGGGATATCCAGTCCATGAATGCTGAAGTCAGCGTATAGACACCTGGAGCATTCACATTACATTCACTACTCCCCCAGCTCACCACGCCAACCAAATAGTACCGCTCTTCCATTTTGCAGATTAGTGGGCCTCCAGAATCCCCCTGCAGAGATATGAAGACCAAATAGCAAAGTCAAGCCATTTATGGGCAAACAATCCACAAGCTCACAACATAAGATATTCCTTGCTAAAACACACAGTATAAATGTGGCCATAAATCAGTATCTAATTGTGGGTGGCTTGTCAATTAAGACTGGAAACCCTGCTGTACAAGAACCGCATTGGGTGGTGGATGTGCTTCTTGCCTGAGAGTTCTACCCATTAATTCTCTGTGATCTGATCACTGGCCAATGGTTGGACCAGATTCTGAAAATAATCTGCTTATTTTGCAATCTCTCCAAATAAGCATCTGTCTATAAAAACGTAGCACTAAAATAATTAAAGGTTATTTCCACATGGTCTGAACTCTAGAGTCCTTTTCCTTAACCTGACTTGAAGCCTTCTTCTGGGTAATGGAATCCAATCTATTTAATTGCATAGAGCCGATTGTTTTTTACAGAACGGTGGTGGGTCCAAGATACAACTAAAGAGACTCACAAGGCTCAAGAAAGCAGTCAGCAATGGGAAAACTCTTACCCTCTTCAGTTGTGAAGAATTGATCGCTACCTGGGCAAGTAATGAGGAGAGCTTAATTCACTTAACCTAGCCCACTGGAAGCCTCAACTAGGGTAAGTGGGCCCAGGTTTCATGCCAGTCATCTTATGCTTTGACACACTAAAGCAGGGATCCTCAACCTTTTATATCCGTGAGCCACATTCAAATGGAAAAAAAGTGTTGGGGAGCAACACAAGCAAAAAAAGGTTCCTGGTGGTGCCAATAATTGGCTATTTAATAGGCCCCATGTGAACTGGCAGCCTACAGAAGGCTGTTTGGCATTATATTGGGTTTTTATGCACCCAAAAGTTGCCTCCAAGCCAAGAATTCAAAAATAAGCACCTGCTTTGAGGCCATGGGGAGCAACATGTTGCTCACGAGCCACTGGTTGGGGTTCACAGCACTAAAGACTAAGTTCATGAAGTAGCAGAACCCCTGTTCTTTGAATAGGTTAAATTTTTCCCAGGCCAGTAGTAGCATCAATCCCAGTGTATTGAGGGTCAGTGGCCAATGAACTGGAATAGAAAGCTGATCGGTGTTTGAGGCTCAGTTGTTAATCTTTGGTGAGTTGGCCATAGTTTAGGAAGCATATGAGCTATTGGAAGAGGAATTGGGGGTGGGGAGGTGTGATCCTTCAGCTATTTTAAAGTGATACCGACAGCAGAATTTCAGACACATCCTTAGGTCGCTCACTAAAGCAGATTTATTACGTCCATATATCATAACTCTGCAAACCAATTTGTAGGCATCTAGGCCTTGGACATTCCTACCATGCAAGATGTAGCTCCGGCTTTTCCAGCACACACATTGTTATCGGTTACACCCGACACCCAGTAATTCTTGCACTTTTTTATGGAAACAATGGGTACCTTTGCTTGTTGGAGTTGGGTTGGAAAAATCATCCCTAGGAAAGAAAAGAGAAGAGGGATGCTGTTGCTGTTGTCTGAATAGACCTGAATTCTAGACCAAGGACAGTTAGGAACAATGTAAGAGTCACATACTAAAGTTACATTGCCAGGGTTTATTTTCTAAAATATTTAAAAAAAAAAAAATAGGTGAGCCTGAGATGGAGCAGCAGATATAAGACAAACGGCCAAGTTATGCAATATACATTAAGCAGCTAAAATGCAGACCATATACCTTCAACATTGGTGATTCCCCATCCTGCAACCAAGCACTCCGAGTGTGTCCAGTCTGTTACACCATCGGGCAAACAGATCACAGCAACAGAGTTGTCTATTAAAAACAAAATTCCATCACAGTTAGTGTGAGTAGGGCTAATTGGAGCTGAAGAGCCATTCAAACATACACACAAAATTCCTACTCTTGGCCTACACCAGAGCGACATTGTATAGGCTCCTGTAAGCCAGGACTATGGCATCTCTGGAATAAGAATTCCTAGGGAATAGAGGTCTAATGAAGGTGGCTATACTTGCACTGGTATATATACAGCAGCCAATCATGCACAGAATGCAGCCTGCCAAAATATTTCTAGATGATCCATCTCTTACTAAGGTGGAGAGGTGTATCCAGCTCCAGGAGGAGGAGGTCATTGGTAGGGGGTACGGATTTGGGCACGTAGAGTTCATGAACATGTGAATTGATCACAAGGGCATGTTCATTGTGCACTTCTAACAAGTCAGTGTGTCCCACAACCACTCTGTGCGAGCCAACCCTGGCAAGTAAAGAAAAAGAAGAAAATATGTTAAGGTTAATTAGGAAAATTAATTAAAATATCCTGTTGGTTCTTCCTAGGGGACATGAACCAAGATCATTAATTAAAACTTAATATTCCCAGGATTATACAAGAGTTCACCAGGATACACCTTGCAGATTAAGGTCAGTTAGGTCATTATATAACATAGAAGCCCAAGGCCCATCGACTGCAGAGCTACAACTTCCAGCATCCTTCACCATTATGTCAATGGCAACCTTGCAGTTGCTCAAGGGACTTGTGACCCTTAGACTTGGTTTCATAGATTTCATGCTCATGTAATTTGGCCCCTCAGCATATAGTTTCATAGTATGTTAGATTCAACCATAATGCCTATATATAACCTGCCTGCTAGTCGATTCAAAAGGAGGCCAAAAAAAATCTGAAGCCTCTCTAATTTGGGGGAAAAATTCCTTCCCGATTCCAAGATGGCAATCGGACCAGTCCCTGGATCAACTTGTACTAAGCTATCTCCCATAAAAATTTCCTCACTCGCTAATTAAAATTCTCCCCCCCCCCCCCGTTATCATCACTTGCCCCAAACTAGTAGCCTTTTCTATTTGCACAGGAGCTTTCCTTTCACTTACACTACTATTAAATTGATGGGCTCTTTACAATCTGTGAGAAGCTCAACCCATAGGGCTTCAGCTCCCTCATTTACCATCATCACGTCCTCCTTTATATTTGCTTTTAATTCCTACTTAACGAACAGACACACCCCTCCTCCTTTTCTATTGCCTCTGTCCTCCGAAACAAAGTATAGCCTCCAATATCAACTACCCAGTCATGTGATTTCCACTCCAATGCCAGCCCTCCCAGCTCTCCTATTTTCCCAGTCAGACTCCTTGTATTAATAAACATACATTTAATACTGGTCCCAGCGTGAGAATTTTGCATATACAGCTTATGGGCCTCCCTGCCATTATCAGTACCCCAAGCAAGTCTCACCCCCATTTTCCCTTACTATGCCCAATACCTCATCTAACCGGTCTACCACAGAATCACTCATTAACCCCCCATGCCTAATTTTAAACCTCCTCAAACCCTCTAGCCATCTCCTGCCCCAAAGCAGCTGCACCATCATCATTGAGGTGCAGCCCATCCCTTGCAAAGAGCCTGTAGCCAATCGAAATATCAGCCTGGTTCTCCAGAAACCCAAAGCCCTTTTCCCTAAACCAATTTTTCAGCCACACATTAATCTCTGAGCTCCTGCTGCCTCCTAAATGTTGTTTGAGGCACAGGTAATACCTTTGAGAAAATTACCTTGGAAGTCCTCGCCCTCAACTTTTTGCCTAGTTTTTTTAAAATAGTTCTTGAGGACCTCCCCCACCATGTGGAAGGAGTTGGTGTGCATTGATCAACTGTAGATCAGAGTATTGCCCATAAATACAAACTCACTTGACCTCACAGTGCGCTGCTGTAAGTATCCACTTATTAGCAATGATGATTCCTCCACAGTAGTGCTTCTTCTTGTTGTTCTGGATGCTGACTAGCCAAGGCCAGGATCTGGGGGCAGCTTGCTGTCCTCCCACCACACGGCCAATCTCTTTCCCACCTTGGTTCAGGTTTCGTATTCGAACAGACCTTTCCATGTACAGCATCATGGGGTCTACAGTTGTATTCCCACACTGGGCTGCAAGAGAGACAAAAGGTTTTGTTGCTGGTTGTGTAGCAACATGACCAAAGTTTGGACCAGTCCAGGAACCTACATCAGTTGGATTCTTAATTTGCCAGTGTGGGTGCCAATTAGAATTCAGTTTAATGGATGCATGTTCAGATGTAATGTGTAGTTCAAGGCTAATATTAATTCAAGGGTTTCCTTACTACCATGCAAAGCAATTTTTATACACTAAATAACCTGACATGAAACATGTAATGGACTGACAAAATGTATTACATGGTTCTGTTTTGCCATAAAATTCTATGTTTCTGTCTCTGTGCCAACTCACCTTTTTGCTGTCCAGACTCACTGTCATCAGGAACATCCAGGCTCCTCAGGGTATCAACAGAAGGTTCTGGCATGCTACCATATTTAATCTTGAACCCCCAGTCCACTACTGATTTGTCAGAGTGGAAATGGAGGGTCACGAAAGTACCACTTGACTGGAAGATTAGGTTCTTTTTGTGGCCACAAAGACTGGCTAAAAAAAATAAAAAAATGTGTAAAAACATAACTACAAGATATAGGCAGCTGTAAAGACTGATTCTTTAGATAAAGGGAATAAAGAGGAGGCCACGTGACATCATGCTATGACACTCAAGGTTGGCACCTACATTCAAATATCCTTTGGCCAATCAAGGGATGCCCACTTTTGGCTAAATGCCAAGGAAAATTCACCCATTGTGCCCCATTTTCATCTGGAAATGGGCTGTAATTGTGGATTGCATGTACAGTAAGACAAGATAGTGTTGGGGAAGAGGATTTAACCGAGATTGTGGCCTTATTTATATACAATGTGAAAATTTGCCCTATGCAGTAAGCCATAGCAGCCAATTAGAGATTTGCTTTCTTTTATCTTGCTGATTGGCTGCTAGCTGGTGGAGCAGACCCTGTGACCCATAAGGAGTGTTGTGGGGTGGTTCTAGGCTCCCAAGTCATGCCATGATTGGTAATGGTCACTGAACGGAGACTAATTTGCTCAGTGTTCGTAAATGATCCCCAATGTGTACAGATCTAAGGCAGTTTTGTAGCAGTAGCCCCTTGATCAGCTTTACCCAGCAGATGAGATCCATTGTTGGGGCCATCATAAATATTGAGATAATCCCATGCACAGTGCAATGAGTCCTCCAGGTTCAAGTAAAGGATCTGAACCTGCAGTTTTTTCCCATATTTTGAGTACATAATCCACTGGCAGTCCATTCCATTGGGGTACAGGTTGGGAAAGTTGGGGGATTCTAGCTTTGCTGATCCAGGCTCCATGGATTCTGGTCGGAGGAGGTCCAGGGAAGGACACCCTGTAGGAAATAGGAGGCAATTTACAAACATGTTAAGCTCGGCATTTGTACCTGGGATGCCCATTTTGGATCATTTGTCTGATCTTGTTTATTGGTCTATGATATGAATGACCCAGTGAGGTTTAAAAGAGCAGAAAGGGCACTGTGGGTGCACACAAGACATTATGGTCAGTTTACCTGCTGATTGGTTGCTATGAGTTGCTAGAAATGGTGTAAGTTTTACAACTTTTATGACATTACCCGCTATAATTTCAAGCAGAACCACGGATACGTAAAAATGTATCCCAGCACAAAACTTGCTCCGGGGCACCATTTGCCCCAAACAGTGACGGACTGGGAACCCAGGGGCCCACAAGAAAACCTTAGACCATAGGCCCACTTTCCAAATAATTTCTCTCCTAGTCTTCTTTATTCTCTTATTCTTTTATTTACATGCTAGCATCTATTCTTCCATCTACTTTTCCTCTTTCTTCCCATTCAGAAATAGGGAATGGCCATGAAATAGGCCAAATGGTCAGGAGCAGGAGGGCCCACTGACACCTGGGCCCACTGGGAGTTTTCCTGGTATCCTGGTGGGCTAGTCCGACGCTGGCCCCAAACATCCTCTTGTGTCCTGGTTTATTCTTACCCACAGAGGTAGCATTTCCTTCCAGCTGTTTGGATCCTATGAACAACCACAAAGGGTTAGAATTTAGTGAGGGGCTCTACAGGTCAGTGCTATAACCAATGATTTTATGTATTTATATAGGTTACGTTGATGGACTTACGTTCTTAATAATGCGTAACAAATCCCCAACTCCATCCCTACTCTTACCTGCTTGCTTGTCCCAGAATGAATAGTTCAAGCTAAATCCTTTACGGGTGACTTGGGAATTGCTGGTGAATATCAGCGTGATCTCCGAGGCCTCGGATTTAAAGGAAACTGTGCCAATATCGCCACAGAAGTCACCTGTACCAAAAAGCACGCTCATGTTTATAGTTTATTTAGGAAAGTTGTTGAGTTCAGCTGGTTAGTGAACCTCCCAACTAACTCTACTGGTGTAAAAAGCAGCCCTTTTAATATAACTATGCTTAAACCCGGCCACAACTCCTGTTCTACAGAGATGTCCGCCCCAAGGAACCAAGCCGGGGTGATTTTAGCTATGTGTCTTAGAAGGGTTAATCAGGCCTAGAACTACTCTAAACCAATCTCCTGTACACCCAGCCCATTTTCTGATGTGCAATTTTGGGGTATCCCACTAGATTAAATATCTTTGCACATTGCCATATTTCCCCCCACTAGTTTTTTGCACCCAGAATTCCAGCACCATTGTGCCTCCTGCTGGGCACCTGTTTGTAAAGTTTGACCAAGTTTGTAAAGGTGCCCATACATATTAAGATCCAAGCAAGCGGATCTTCACCCAATATCCCCACCTACGGGTGGGCGATATCGGGGAACGTGTAGGCTAATTCGAACATTTGGCCCTGGGGCAATCGGTTCGGGGACTGCATCAACAAGCCGATGCGGTCCCCGATCCGACTAGATTTTCTAACCTGCCCGATCGAGATCTGGCTGATTTCAGGCCAGATATCGGTCGGGCAGGCCCGTCGGTAGTCCCCATACACGGGCCGATTAGCAGCCGAATCGGTCTAAGGGACCCATATCAGCAGCTAGAATCGGCCCGTGTATAAAGACCTTAAAGTTTTGACCAAAGGCCTTCATTTGTGTGGCCTCAGCATGTAAATGCAGGCCTATCAACCCTCCAAGAATTATCAGAAGGCATCCGTATTTATTCCCCCAACTTGAGTGGAGCAATAAAAATTCTTTTGGACTCTGTTGATATATATATGTGTGTGTTAGGTTCCCTTGAGCTTAACCCCACCCATTATATGGTATGCTCTATACCAGTGATCCCCAACCAGTGGTTCATGAGCAACATGTTGCTCCCAGGGGCCTAAAAGTAGGTGCTTATTTTTGAATTTCTGGCTTGGAGGCAAGTATTGGTTGCATAAAACCAAGCCTTCTATGGGCTGCCTATCCACATAGGGGGCTACCAAATAGCCAATTATAGCTCTTATTTGCACCCCCAGGAATGTTTTCCATGCTTGTGTTGCTCCCCAACACTTTTTACATTTGAATGTGGCTCATGGGTATGAAAGGTTGAGGATCGGATCCCTACTCTATGCCTTTTCTGGCCCACCAATGTTGACCGTCCTGCCTAATTAGGCACAATAAGGCTTTGCGATAAGTCGTTACACCCCTCTACAAGTAGGACCTTACACAAACTGGGGACTTTACTGCATCTGAAATCTAATTTAGTCAAGTCGGGTGCCAACTAGTCCACATTATATGGGCACCGGAGAATCTGAGGGTTCTGCACAACATACTGCAGCTTTGGTCCAACTGCCCAAATTTTACTAGACATCGTCTAACCAATCACATCGACTCTTCTAAGCCTTGATTGGCAATATGTGGATTCTGGCAAATGCCAAAAGGACCGCTATAAGATATCAGACAGTCACTATTTATTTGGCTGGGGGGGGCTGTTTGTGCCTCTGGGTACTGGGAATGCCAGGGGGGCTGTAAGGTGCCACAGACAGTCACTATTTATTGGGCTGGGGGGGCTGTTTGGGCCTGTGTGTACTGGGAATGCCAGGGGGGGCTGTAAGGTGCCACAGGCAGTCACTATTTATTGGGCTGGGGGGGCTGTTTGGGCCTGTGTGTACTGGGAATGCCAGGGCCTGTTTGTTAATCCCAGTCCGGGCCAGTCTTCAGTTCATTACAGATTGCAAACCACACCCAAGTCTCCATTTCATTAAGCTAAAGGCCGAGGTGGCAGCAGTAGTAGATGCCAGTCTGACCTATGTAATGTGTAACTTGCTGCCCAGCAGTGCATATTGATAACCTTAAGAGCTTTATCAAATGGTATGGGGGTAGCACTGTGACTCCCAGCAATTAGTCATGTGACATACCTGCCTTGTCCATACGAGAGCATGGATACAATACACACAATCAACATATAGACATGTTATTTGGGGTCTGAATGCAATGGCTGGAACTTGCCTAGTCGCTTCTGTACAAATAATTCCACATATTCAAGTTTACTGCTCTCGCTCACCCAATAAACTCTTGCATTCTCCAATGCCGTTATACACCAGGAGTCGGTCCTGACAGCCAGATGCATCTTTCTCTGTTTTAAGGTCTTGTAAATCCAATCGTATAATTTTCCCAACAGGGGCAATGACCCGCCATTGGCAGCTGAAACACAGGAAGGAAAGACATTGCACAACAGTTTCCTTTTGCCCCCCCCCCCCAAAAAAAAGGGGCACACTGTCCTTACCATGAGCTTTAATGGCAACACTTGGCAGTAGTGTAATGGCACTCAAAGCTGGTGTAAAAATGATGGTGGGGAAACCCCTATCTGCTCTGATACAAAACTGATTAAGCACGTCATGTGGGGTAAGTGTGTCACTGGTGGGTGATGGGCCACATTTGCCGTCAGTTCAGCCTGACCTACCCCACTCTAAGTCAGAAAGGAGATGTAGCTTCACCCCATCTGGAGACCAAGGTGGTCTGGGTAGGTGCGGGTGGGTAAAGCCGTATTAGTTTTGGCACATCACTAATAGTTACATCATCAAGTTCAACCCTTCCAAGTAAACCCAGCACCCACAGACCCACACTGACCTATCTATCCACTCACATACAGACCCACACTGACCTATCTATCCACTCCCATACAGACCCACACTGACCTATCCACTCCCATACTGACCCATCTATCCACTCCCATACAGACCCACACTGACCTATCCACTCACATACAGACCCACACTGACCTATCCACTCACATACAGACCCATACTGACCTATCTATCCACAGACCCACACTGACCTATCTATCCACTCACATACAGACCCACACTGACCTATCTATCACTCACATACAGACCCACACTGACCTATCTATCCACTCACATACAGACCCACACTGACCTATCCACTCACATACAGACCCACACTGACCTATCCACTCACATACAGACTGACCTATCCACTCACATACAGACCCACACTGACCTATCCACTCCATACAGACCCACACTGACCTATCTATCCACTCCCATACAGACCCATACTGACCCATCTATCCACTCCCATACAGACCCACACGGACCTATCCACTCACATACAGACCCACACTGACCCATCTATCCACTCCCATACAGACCCACACTGACCCATCTATCCACTCACATACAGACCCACACTGACCTATCTATCCCTCCCATACAGACCCACACTGACCTATCTATCCACTCACATACAGACCCACACTGACCTATCTATCCACTCACATACAGACCCACACTGACCTATCTATCCACTCCATACAGACCCACACTGACCTATCTATCCACTCCCATACAGACCCACACTGACCCACAGACCCTATACAGACCCACACTGACCTATCTATCCACTCACATACAGACCCACACTGACCTATCTATCCACTCACATACAGACCCACACTACTCAGACCCTACAGACCCACACTGACCTATCTATCCACTCCCATACAGACCCACAGACCCATACGACCCATACTGACCTATCCACTCACATACAGACCCACACTGACCTATCTATCCCCTCCCATACAGACCCACACCCACCTATCTATCCACTCACATACAGACCCACACTGACCTGACCCACACTGACCTAATCCACTCCCATACAGACCCACACTGACCTATCTATCCACTCACATACAGACCCACACTGACCTATCTATCCACTCACATACAGACCCACACTGACCTATCTATCCACTCACATACAGACCCACACTGACCTATCCACTCACATACAGACCCACACTGACCTATCTATCCACTCACATACAGACCCACCTGACCTATCTATCCACTCACATACAGACCCACACTGACCTATCTATCCACTCACATACAGACCCACACTGACCTATTCACTACAGACCCACACTGACCTATCTATCCCCTCCCATACAGACCCACACTGACCTATCTATCCCCTCACATACAGACCCACTGACCTATCTATCCACTCCCATACAGACCCATACTGACCTACCCACTCACATACAGACCCACACTGACCTATCTATCCACTCACATACAGACCCACACTGACCTATCTATCCACTCACATACAGACCCATGTTTTTAGGGGAAAAAAGAACCCCCCAACTGCCTATAATCCCCCTAATGTACTTGTACAGAGTAATCATGTCCCCTCGCAAGCGCCTCTTTTCCAGAGAAAACAACCCCAACCCTGACAGTCTAACCTCATAGTTTAACCCTTCCATCCCCTTTACCAGTTTAGTTGCAGTCTCTGCACTCTCTCCAGCTCATTAATATCCTTCTTAAGGACTGGAGCCCAAAACTGCCCCCCATACTCAAGGTGAGGCCTACCAGGGACTATAAGGGCAAATTATGTTTTCATCCCTTGGCAGAGAGATACCATAAAAACTGACAGAATAGATATTCCCTGTACTAAGCACAATTCAGCAGGAACAGCCCCCTAAGTTTGCTCATAGCCTGTACAGAGAGATACCATAAAACTATGGCAGCATAGGGATTCCCTGTACTAAGCACAATTCAGCAGGAACAGCCCCCTAAGTTTGCTCATAGCCTGTACAGAGAGATACCATAAAACTATGGCACATAGGGATTCCCCTGTACTAAGCACAATTCAGCAGGAACAGCCCCCTAAGTTTGCTCATAGCCTGTACAGAGAGATACCATAAAACTATGGCACATAGGGATTCCCCTGTACTAAGCACAATTCAGCAGGAACAGCCCCCTGAGTTTGCTCATAGCCTGTACAGAGAGATACCATAAAACTATGGCAGCATAGGGATTCCCCTGTACTAAGCACAATTCAGCAGGAACAGCCCCCTGAGTTTGCTCATAGCCTGTACAGAGAGATACCATAAAACTATGGCAGCATAGGGATTCACCTGTACTAAGCACAATTCAGCAGGAACAGCCCCCTAAGTTTGCTCATAGCCTGTACAGAGAGATACCATAAAACTATGGCAGCATAGGGATTCACCTGTACTAAGCACAATTCAGCAGGAACAGCCCCCTAAGTTTGCTCATAGCCTGTACAGAGAGATACCACAAAACTATGGCAGCATAGGGATTCCCCTGTAGTCCTTTATACCAGATTGGGTTGTCACATTTTACATGATAAAATTATATTGCCAAGTGTAGAAAATAAAGGTAACACCAACAGGGCCGGATTTTAAATATGTGCGCCCCTAGGCCCCTCGCTTTCCCCACCCCCCGGCACTCACCCTTACCAATTGGCTTCACTGGGGACTGGATGGGTGGGAGATGTAAATAGCTGTCAATCTCCCAAAATCTCCCAGTCTCCAGTGTAGATACAGTCAGTGGGGGGCACACCGCTCCCCAATCTTTGCTGCCCTAGGTCCAGGCCTTTGGGGCCTGCTCACAAATTCAGGCCTGAACAAATAGAATGACAATTAAATAAGTAGGAATGCCTGTATTCTCACTGGAGATCATCGTGGTAGTTGTCTGGATAGTTGGGAGATTCAATAATTCCTTTGTTTGATGTCAGAATCTTGTCTGAGCAACTGGACCCATACTGGGGACTTCCCAAATCTGGAACTACATTAAAAAAATAAAAATCAAGTGTTAAAGAAGGAAAGGTAAAAACTCAGTAAGCTTTATCAGAAAGGTCTATGTAAATACAGCCATAAGCACTCACAGAAACGCTGCACTGAGTCCTCTATCAAAAAGTCCTCTATCAAAAGAAACAGGACCCAGTGTAATAGGTCAAGGACTCACAGCATAAGTCAGAAAAGATTAGCTTGAGAAACACATTATTAATATTTTAATAAAACATTTAAATTTAAAATATAGGTATGGGACCTGTTATCCAGAATGCTCTGGAACTGTGGCTTTCCAAATAAGGGATCTTTCTGTAATTTGGATCTCCATACCTAAAGTCTACTAAAAAATCATTTAAACCCAATAGGGCTGTTCTGCCCCCAATAAGGGGTAATTATATCTTAGTTGGGATCAAGTACAGGTACTGTTTTATTATTACAGAGAAAAGGGAATCGATTTAAACATTAAATAAACCCAATAGGGCTGTTTCTGCCCCCAATAAGGGGTAATTATATCTTGTGGGATCAAGTACAGTACTGTTTTAATTAATTACAGAGAAAAGGGAATCATTTAAAACCATTAAATAAACCCAATAGGGCTGTTCTGCCCCAAATAAGGGGTAATTATATCTGTTAGTTGGGATTCAAGTACAGGTACTGTTTTATTATACAGAGAAAAGGGAATCATTTAACCATGAAATAAACCCAATAGGGCTGTTCTGCCCCAATAAGGGGTAATTATATCTTAGTTGGGATCAAGTACAGGTACTGTTTTATTATTACAGAGAAAAGGGAATCATTTAACCATTAAATAAACCCAATAGGGCTGTTCTGCCCCCAATAAGGGGTAATTATATCTTAGTTGGGATCAAGTACAGGTACTGTTTTATTATTACACGAGAAAAGGGAATCATTTAACCATGAAATAAACCCAGTAGGGCTGTTCTGCCCCAATAAGGGGTAATTATATCTTAGTTGGGATCAAGTACAGGTACTGTTTTATTATTACAGAGAAAAGGGAATCATTTAACCATTAAATAAACCCAATAGGGCTGTTCTGCCCCAATAAGGGGTAATTATATCTTAGTTGGGATCAAGTACAGGTACTGTTTTATTATTACAGAGAAAAGGGAATCATTTAACCATGAAATAAACGCAGTAGGGCTGTTCTGCCCCAATAAGGGGTAATTCTATCTTAGTTGGGATCAAGTACAGGTACTGTTTTATTATTACAGAGAAAAGGGAATCATTTAACCATGAAATAAACGCAGTAGGGCTGTTCTGCCCCCAATAAGGGGTAATTATATCTTAGTTGGGATCAAGTACAGGTACTGTTTTATTATTAGAGAAAAAGGAAATTATTTTTAAAAATTAGAATTATTTGCTTATAATGGAGTCTATGGCAGCCAGGCTTTCCGTAATTCAGAACTTTCTGGATAAGGGATCCTACACCTGTATATACAAAGTACCTGTGAAATTATTTCTCTTTTTTTTCCTCATTATTGATTCTTTAATTTAGGACCCCTAACACAAATGTCTTTGACTGCCATATTTAACAGTGTTCCATTTTACATGATCTCACAGGAGACACCCAACAGTAACAGGGTATTTACCTTGCACCCTATAGATCCAGTACTGCAGGAAAAAGCCTTTGTTTTCACTGATGCCGCCTAACCCTGACTGGAAGCGCAACCGGACTCTTCGTGCAGAACTAAAATACGTGAGGCTGGTATCCAGGGAACCACATAATGTAACTAAAAAAACAAAATAAAACAATTACAGTTTATATCAGCTTAGTACAAGAGATGCCCTGTCCCCATAAAGCCCCTGGGCTACATAAAGGATTATAAGAAAAATCTTACTCATTGTCCACCATCATTGGCCTTCAGGGTGGGCTTAATGGAGCTTCAAGACTTCAGAAGTCTGAAACCTGGACAGAATCTCTGCCTGATTGGTTTTAAAATGTTCTAGTCACTGGCTACCACATAATAGCCCCACCCCTGGCATCACCAGCCCGCCCCTAAACATCACCCGGCCCTTGATGTCATTGGCATGACCCCACCCCCCTATCCAGACATTTCACCCAACAACGTGGCAACCCTAGTGGTGTGCAGAGCAAACATGGGTAAGAAGGAAGGGGTATGTAAGTAGGGTTGCCACCTGAGCAGTATTGTCTTGAGTACCAATGTCACTAAAGGTGGCCATACATGGGCCGATAGTAGCTGCCGATATCAGTCGCTTAGACAGATTCGGCAGCTTATCGGCCCGTGTAGGGGCACAAACGACAGGGCTGCCCAACCGATATCAGGCCTGAAATCGGGCAGATATCGATTGGGCAGGTTAAAAACTATAGTCGGATCAGGACCGTATCAGCTCGTTGATGCGGCCCCCGAACTGACTGCGCCTATTACCAGCGTTCTAATTCGATCGTTTGACCCCAGGGCCAAACGACCAAATTAGCCTAAATTCACCCGATATCGTGTCCTGTTTCAGAATCACTTACCTTTTTTGTCAACTGAGTCATCCAAATAGATAGCCAAGAATTCATCGCGGCAGCCTTCAGATTCTTCTGTGGCCAGGTCCTTAAGGGTCAGCTTGATTGTGCTAAATGGTTCTGCCTCAATGACCCAGGAGCAGTGTGATCCCCCAATGTAAGCATATGGATAACCTGGTGAAGCAATGAGTCCAACTAACTCTTTCACCAACGCTTCAGAGGAACATCCTTAAAGATGAAAGTAAAAAAGTTCAGATCAGTTGTAACACAAGGCACCTACATGAAAGGACAATATCAGGTTCCTAAAGCATAAAAATTGAAGTATTGAGCCAGGGGAGGCAAGGGGTGTCCAGGCAGTGGTAAAGGTTGGCCCTGAGTGATTTATTTTGCCTTCAGATTCAATTCAATTCCCAAAGAGGATATAGGGTACCCTACCTTTAGCAGCCTTGCCTTCTCTTTGCTCCACCAACTTGCTGTTCGGTGGGCCACTCTCTTGTTGAAGATCTAAGAAGGACACAGCTTCTAATCAGAAGACTCGTTCAGCTTAAATCACAATGCATTTTATTCACTATTGAGTTGCCCTTGCCATACCCTGTTGTGCTTTTTGTATCCACGTCAAGAACAAGCGGACTTTGGTGTATACTCCAGGCTTGTACACTTGCCCACATCCCTCACCCCAGCTGACAAGGCCATAGATAAAGTATTGCTCCTTTGTGTTTCCACAAACCAGAGGGCCTCCTGAGTCCCCCTAAAATAAAAATCATGCACTAGGAAAGCTATAAAAAAAAAACAAGTTGTCTAATGTGGTCTTTATAGAACCCTTACCCCAGTGCCCCTAGGAATACCACTAACCTGGCAGGCATCCTTTGCCTTACTAGAGGGAAATCCTGCACACAACATATGGTTAGTCATCTGCCCAGGGTAATAGGACTCATTGCAGATTTTGCTATCAAGGATAGGAAGATGTAACTGCTGCAGTCGAAGAGCAGGTTGACCACCTGTGATAAAGGCATACAGTGAGTATATAGCAATTGGAGTCTGTGTTCTTTCTATAGTCATTTCCTTGAGTCATAAGCGGAGGACTGCCCATACCCAACATTAGGAACACCACAAATGGCCAGAATGCCTTCTCATTAACCCACTGCTTGAGATCATTTCCTTCTGCCCTATCCCTGATGGTGCCATTAAGCTGGCCTAATTCAGCCCACTACTTGATTTATAGTAGATGAAGTTGCGCTCCACTGGGGACAGTTCAATTTTCACATAAAACATACACAGTGGAGTGAGCAGGGGCAAGTGCTCTCGGACTTATCAAACCTATCATTTGTTGGGTCCCTGATAACCATCAGTTGATGTGGAACAAGTTCAGTTACATAACATGTACCTTTTGATTATACAGTAGGAGCAGGAAGATCAGCAGCAGCCTAATGGAAAGTATATACTTGTATATAGTAGTTATAGATCAGAGCATTGGACCAATGGAAAGCATTGCCATGCATTGCTCTGCAGGCATCAGGTAGGGTTCCTGGTGGGCCCTCAAGCATGGGTCCCACAGCTGAGCATGGAAAGGCTCCTGAACCACCTGTTGGGCATAACTGAGCAATGCTTGTGGAGAGTTGTGTCCTGTAAGGTGATTGGCTGGTAGGATAAATGAATCATAATTCAGAAGCCACATTGATCTTGGTTACCTTCAGCAGTGTTCCCCCAACCAGTAACCACACACAAGGAGGTTGGGGTAAGCGCCTCTTCTGGTTCCGGGAGGCACACTGGCCTCAGAAAGTCATTAAACTCCAGTGGTTCCTCTAGATACAATAAGGCGATGTCATTATCGTAGTTTTCAGAGTTATAATCTTCATGGATCCTGATGGCCTTAATATTTCTGATCTGTTGAGAACATACATATCTTGCTGGTTTTTCATACATTTCATGGATAGCTGTAGCGGAACAGAGCTCTAATTACCCACTTTAGTGCTAGAACATACAACTCTTCTGGGCAACATGATCTGAACTTTATTCAGTGCCTTCCAATGGGGGTCATGGTGGTTACATTACCATTGAGATAAATTAGTATCACAATAAAATCATTGACTGTTTTAGGGAAGGGGGTATTATAGCTAAAAGTACAGCGGACAGATTATATGGCTAAAGGTTGGCAGTGTGATGGAGGGAGTTGTATTTCAATGATTAGGGCTGAACACAAGCCTGAGGTTTTATGGGGGTACCAGTTGCAAATTGTCTTGTACTGCCTATATTTGTTTCAGGGCTGTCCAAGTGGAGCCCCATGGGTGAAGACAGTGTCGGACTGGCCCACTAGGATACCAGGAAAACTCCCGGTGGGCCACAGGGTCAGTGGGGCCTCCTGGTCCTAACCATTTGGCCTGCTTCATGATCATTCCCTATTTCTGAATGGGAAGAAAGAGGAGAAATAGATGGAATAATATATGCTAGCATGTAAATAAAAGACTTGGAAAATAAAGTGGTTGAGTAAGGAAAGGATTAAAAATGGTTGGAGAGTGGGCCCATGGTCTAAGGTTTTCTGGTTGGCCCCTGGGGTCCCAGTCCGACACTGGGTGAAGACATGGCTATCCAAAAGTGTTTTCTGGCCTCCAAGTGCTAGTAAAAGTCCCCCTTAGGCTGCAGCAATGGTGTACAAGGCCCCTCTACAGTGGGCAGCCACCAAGTCCTTCAAAACAAGACATGGGAATAGCACTTTCTCAGATTGTGGTTTCAAGCACTACATGTTTCTGATCACTTTGAACTTCCTATGACCACCATGTCTGCTTAAGGGCTCTAATGGCCCTTTTTTATGACATCATTTTGTCACAATCCAATAATGGATCATCAGTGGGGCAGTACTAAACTGTAGCTATTACTGAACTTTCCATTTCCAATTATCCACAGTGGTGATCAGTTAAGGTGTAGGAGATATGAAGATGGCACAGTAGACGATACACACAGTCGTGACTGGACTATGATTTAGAACTAAACCCAGAAAAGAAAAGATGATTTTCATCATTTTTGTACCTGCTCCATTGACTCATTTAGCATCCGATCATGGTCCCCAGCAACGATAACCCAGTAAGAGGGTTCCGAGGCCCTACAGGAACACCAATTACCAGTTAGTCCCAAGCTGAAACTATTGGAAAACTGCTAATAATAATAATAATTAAGTATTATCCTCTTAATTATTGAAGAAATCTACTGAACTCTGAGTATCACTCATGTATTATAAGGGATAATGTACCCCCTACTGTAAATGATAAGGATATTAGCAGTCACTGAGGGGTTCTGTGCCCATATAAAGGCACAAGGCTGCAGGCTGAGTTATACAGGGAACTCTGAGTATCACTCATGTATTATAAGGGATAATGTACCCCCTACTGTAAATGATAAGGATATTAGCAGTCACTGAGGGGTTCTGTGCCCATATAAAGGCACAAGGCTGCAGGCTGAGTTATACAGGGAACTCTGAGTATCACTCATGTATTATAAGGGATAATGTACCCCCTACTGTAAATGATAAGGATATTAGCAGTCACTGAGGGGTTCTGTGCCCATATAAAGGCACAAGGCTGCAGGCTGAGTTATACAGGGAACTCTGAGTATCACTCATGTATTATAAGGGATAATGTACCCCCTACTGTAAATTATAGGATATAAGACATCACTAGGGTTCTGTGTCTTGTGACAAAGCACCATTTATGACCGACAGTGATTAGTTCCACACTATACTTACCGAATACAGTGAGCGGCAGTCAGAACCCACTGGGGGGAAATAATAGCACCCCCGCAATGAAAGGCTTTCAGAAAAAGGATCCGAACTTGCCACGGCCAGCAATTGGGACAGGCTTCTTCTCCGCCAATAATACGAGGCAGGGCCGACTTTTGGGACATGGGAGCCATGCCACACACATCTGGATGGTGCATAGAGAACTTATTAGGAGAATTAATGTCTGTGTGTGCTAATTTAAAAACACAGGAAGGCTAGATCCCCATCTCTATCTTGTTAGGAGGTGTCAAGGAGAAGTCTGAAGTCAAATTAGGGCAAAATTTGTGTTTAGATCCTTATATACAACCTTAATTTCCTGGATATACAGAAAGGGACCATTTCCTATATATTATGAGCAAAGGATCTGACCAAATAAGGGGAACATGGTTCCAAAAAATCTGAAGACCTCCGATATAGTCTGTATAAAGAACAGTGTCGGACTGGGACCCCAGGGGCCCACCAGAAAACCTTGGACTCTCCTAGGCCCACTCTCCTAACTATATTCCCTCCTTTCCTCCCCCAACCTCTTTATTCTCCCAGTCTCTTATTTACATGCTAGCATCTATTCTTCCATCTATTTCTCCTCTCTCTTCCCATTCAGAAATAGGGAATGGCCATGAAACAGGCCAAATGGGCAGGAACAGGAGGGACCACTGACCCCTGGGCCCACCGGGAGTTTTCCTGGTATCCTGCTGGGCCAGTCCGACACGGATAAAGAAAGTTCGGTTACAAAAGGTCAAGTTTGCCACAGTTTAGGAATCCAAAAAGACCAGAATTCTAACTGTACTAGACCCAGTGTTGGGACAATACCTGTGTCCTCACTAGTGATGTCCCGTTTCGCCTCGCCAATAAATTTGCGAATCTTTCAAAAGATTCGCGAAACAGCGAAAATGTTGCACGGGAAAAAATTTGTTGCCCGCAACTATTCTTTTGATGCCTGCGACTATTCTTGCGACAATTTTGGACGTGCGACAATTCTTTTGATGCCTGCGACTATTCTTGCGACAATTTTGGACATGTGACAATTCTTTTGATGCCTGCGACTATTCTTGCGACAATTTTGGACGTGCGACTATTCTTTTGATGCCTGCGACTATTCTTGCGACAATTTTGGACGTGCGACTATTCTTTTGATGCCTGCGACTATTCTTGTGACAATTTTGGACGTGCGACTATTCTTTTGATGCCTGCGACTATTCTTGCGACAATTTTGGACGCGTGACTATTCTTTTGACTCCTGCAACTTTCTTTTTTCATCCGTTTCGCGAAACAATCCGCCAATGGCAAAACACAGAAATTTGCCGCGTATCCATGCCTGGCGAAACATCAGAGTGGCATAAATTTTTTTTTTTTTTTGTTACCGGGGTCATTGACCCCATTGCAGGCTACAAAAAGCCACAATAGGAAAGGTATTTATTCAAAAGCCATACATAATAATGTCCACTCTTCTCAACATCTTTTCTCTTTCACTCACCTACTGGGATGGCTCTTGGTTGGGACGCACTGACAATAGTAGTGCCATCAACAGGAGGAGATGTTTGCTTGTCTGAGTGGGGAAAAAAAAAATGAAAAATAAATGTTCTAATGATCTCATGGAACAGGGTGGTTCTGAGAGGAGATTTGGTCAGTGCATTGAATAGAAACTACACCTCTGCTTTTATATGACTTATTCTACACAGAATTCATACAAACTCTGAAGCAGGAATGGTGTCTGGGCAGATACCAAGTCCTCGTCAACCACTAAAGGTGGCCCATACACATAAAGACCCGCTCGCCTGGCGAGGTCGCCAAGCGAGCGGATCTTCTACCGATATCCCCACCTACGGGTGGGCTATATTGGGGAAAATGTAGGCTAATTCGATCATTTGGCTCCAGGCAACGGGGTAGTCGGTTCAGGGACCGTATCAACGGGGCAGTCGGATCAGACTAAATCTTTTAACCCGCCCGATCGATATCTGGCCAATTTCAGGCCAGATATCGGTCGGGAGGCCCGTCGTTACGGTAGTGCCCCTACACGGGCCAATAAGCTGCCGAATCGGTCTAAGGGACCCATATCAGCAGCTACAATCGGCCCGTGTATGGGGACCTTAACTTGTATGCCATCAGCAGCCTTCTCAGCCGAGGATTCCAGGGGCCAGGATCAATCACGTGAGAACCTCATGCTGGGTTCTGTTGTTCTTTGGGCCCATGGAGATAAAGTCAATGTATGTTCACACTTACTTTTGAGCACAAAGTTGAATTTGGCCTTAAAGCCCGGGTAATTATTCTCCATGTCACTCTTGAAGCGTATGAGCATTGTGTTTCCCGGACTGAAGACTGGGAGCGGGAGCGTATATCCACAGAGCCGAGCTGGAAACAGATATTGGATCAAACACATTATCATCATCAATAGATAATTCCCTGCGTCTTTTGGACTCCTCAATGGGCAACCACCATGCACCCAAACTTTGATTTCCGGTATAATCTAGACCCACTGGCAGTTTTAGAGCAAGGCAGTTGACTGGTCCCTGTACACAATATTCTAAAATAATTATACAGGTATAGGACCCGTTATCCATAATGCTTGGGACCTGGTGTTTTCCAGATAAGAGGTCTTTCTGTAATTCGGATCTGCTAAAAAAATTATTTAAACTGTAAATAAACCCAATAGGGCTGTTCTGCCCCCAATAAGGGGTAATTATATCTTAGTTGGGATCAAGTACAGGTACTGTTTTATTATTACAGAGAAAAAGGGAATCATTTAACCATGAAATAAACCCAATAGGGCTGTTCTGCCCCAATAAGGGGTAATTATATCTTAGTTGGGATCAAGTACAGGTACTGTTTTATTATTACAGAGAAAAGGGAATCATTTAACCATTAAATAAACCCAATAGGGCTGTTCTGCCCCCAATAAGGGGTAATTATATCTTAGTTGGGATCAAGTACAGGTACTGTTTTATTATTACAGAGAAAAGGGAATCATTTAACCATTAAATAAACCCAATAGGACTGTTCTGCCCCCAATAAGGGGTAATTATATCTTAGTTGGGATCAAGTACAGGTACTGTTTTATTATTACAGAGAAAAAGGAAATTGTTTTTAAAAATTGTAATTATTTGCTTATAATGGAGTCTATGGGAGATGGCCTTTCCATAATTCGGAACTTTCTGGATAAAGGGTTTCCGGATAAGGGGTCCGATACCTGTATAAAGAGTAAAGAAGGCCATACATGAACTAATATAAGCTGCCAACTTGGTCTTTCCAGACCGAGTGAAGCAGAATATTGGCCAGTCTATGGGGCACATCACATCACATATCTGGTAAAAAGAATCCAAATATCTATGGGGCAGGTTTGAAATCCCTTTAGATGAGGACCACTTCAGTGCATTGATGTGGTAATTTTCTCATGGGGTTCTACCAGCTGTATGTTTGGCCCAGATCTCACTATAAATGCCCAGCACAAGTTTATTTGGGAGGAATCCTGGACTAATTTAGTATGATCCTCTCCCTGACTAAGCCAATCCAAAATCCCTTCCATTTTTATCCAGATACCAAGCTTTGGTTGATTTCCTGGGCCACTCTTTCCCATGGTCAGGTTGGAGGGACAACCAGTACAGGGATGGGATCCCTTATCCGGAAACCCGTTATCCAGAAATCTCCGAATTACAGAAAGACCATCTCCCATAGACTCCATTTTAATCAAATAATTCAGAATTTTAAAACGGATTTCCTTTTTCTCTGTAATAAAACAGTACCTGTACTTGATCCCAACTAAGATATAATTACCCCTTATTGGGGGCAGAACAGCCCTATTGGGTTTATTTAATGGTTAAATGATTCCCTTTTCTCTGTAATAATAAAACAGTACCTGTACTTGATCCCAACTAAGATATAATTACCCCTTATTGGGGGCAGAACAGCCCTATTGGGTTTATTTAATGGTTAAATGATTCCCTTTTCTCTGTAATAATAAAACAGTACCTGTACTTGATCCCAACTAAGATATAATTACCCCTTATTGGGGGCAGAACAGCCCTATTGGGTTTATTTCATGGTTAAATGATTCCCTTTTCTCTGTAATAATAAAACAGTACCTGTACTTGATCCCAACTAAGATATAATTACCCCTTATTGGGGGCAGAACAGCCCTATTGGGTTTATTTCATGGTTAAATGATTCCCTTTTCTCTGTAATAATAAAACAGTACCTGTACTTGATCCCAACTAAGATATAATTACCCCTTATTGGGGGCAGAACAGCCCTATTGGGTTTATTTCATGGTTAAATGATTCCCTTTTCTCTGTAATAATAAAACAGTACCTGTACTTGATCCCAACTAAGATATAATTACCCCTTATTGGGGCAGAACAGCCCTATTGGGTTTATTTAATGGTTAAATGATTCCCTTTTCTCTGTAATAATAAAACAGTACCTGTACTTGATCCCAACTAAGATATAATTACCCCTTATTGGGGGCAGAACAGCCCTATTGGGTTTGATTAATGTTTTATTGATTTTTTAGTAGACTTAAGGTATGGAGATCCAAGTTAAGGAAAGACCCCTTATCTGGAATACCCTTGGTCCCAAGCATTCTGGATAATGGGTCCTGTACCTGTACAAGGACCAATTGTGGTCCTTCTACTGAACACAAATCAGGGGCAGTAAGCCAGATAACATTCTATACCAATGAGCAGCGTTTCTTCTGTGCCGTCATAAACCTCCACAGAATCATACACGCATCCGTTTCCATACTCGACATTAAAGTCTTCAAATTTCAACTGAAGAGAAATAAAATGGTTTTATTAGAGTCAGATGAGTGGTTCTCACTCTCATACCTTTTCATAAACCAGATCTGCCCAAATCTACCCATAATCCCTCCTATATTTTACAAGCTTTTGACCCTTTGTATTCTAAGAAAAGTTCCAGGTCATTAACAGTGCCAATGAAAAATAACCCTGAGAAGGCAAGCAACATGGCAGTCCCATAATACATTTGAATATCCAGAGCATCATATGGCAACTCCCTCCCATATAAAGAATACTGGATCGTACCTTAACAACATTGTTCTCTGGGGCTTTGATAATCCAGTTACAAGTCACGAGGCTGGGATATGGCTCGGGATAGTTAGGGCTGTAGATCATTCCTTTCTTCTTAAAAACCTTGGCACTACCGCAGGAAAATGCTGTTAGAGTCAAGGAATTTATTACTACAAGTTATTTTTCAACTGGGCACCAAAACCTATATACCTATTAAACTACACAAGCAATGAACACAGCAGATTGTAAGCTCTTTTGGGCAGGGCTCGCTTCCCCTCCTGTATCGGTTATTGATTGCTTTATATGTTACTCCTTGTAGAGTGTAAGCTCTTTTGGGCAGGGCTCGCTTCCCCTCCTGTATCGGTTATTGATTGCTTTATATGTTACTCCTTGTAGAGTGTAAGCTCTTTTGGGCAGGGCTCGCTTCCCCTCCTGTATCGGTTATTGATTGCTTTATATGTTACTCTGTATGTCCAATGTATGAAACCCACTTATTGTACAGCGCTGCGGAATATGTTGGCGCTTTATAAATAAATGTTAATAATAATAATAATAATAATAATAATAATAATATTAACACATACCTGCTTTTGTCTGTATTTCTAAAAACTGGATCTCAAATCCACGGCCCGTGAAGGTCCCATCAGAGAAGAAAGTGACTATAACTTGATTAGAGTGAACAATTAACGGAGAAGGAATAATGGATCCACAGACCTTTCCTAAAGGGAAAATAAATAAAACTAGTGGGGCAAAGACCTTTTAACTCAGAGAATTGTGCATGGTATAAGTGAATACCTACATTATTACAGAGAAAAGGGAATCATTTAACCATTAAATAAACCCAATAGGGCTGTTCTGCCCCAATAAGGGGTAATTATATCTTAGTTGGGATCAAGTACAGGTACTGTTTTATTATTACAGAGAAAAGGGAATCATTTAACCATTAAATAAACCAAATAGGGCTGTTCTGCCCCAATAAGGGGTAATTATATCTTAGTTGGGATCAAGTACAGGTACTGTTTTATTATTACAGAGAAAAGGGAATCATTTAACCATTAAATAAACCCAATAGGGCTGTTCTGCCCCAATAAGGGGTAATTATATCTTAGTTGGGATCAAGTACAGGTACTGTTTTATTATTACAGAGAAAAGGGAATCATTTAACCATTAAATAAACCCAATAGGGCTGTTCTGCCCCAATAAGGGGTAATTATATCTTAGTTGGGATCAAGTACAGGTACTGTTTTATTATTACAGAGAAAAGGGAATCATTTAACCATTAAATAAACCCAATAGGGCTGTTCTGCCCCAATAAGGGGTAATTATATCTTAGTTGGGATCAAGTACAGGTACTGTTTTATTATTACAGAGAAAAAGGAAATCATTTTTGAAAATGTGAATTATTTGATTAAAATGGAGTCTATGGGAGATGGCCTTTCCATAATTCTGGATAATGGGTTTCCGGATAAGTGTAAGATACCTGTACACTGAACGGTTTGTTTAAGGTTCCCCAATATACCATGCTACATCAAATGTTATCATTTAATCAGCATTTAAGGGTGAAGGATAAGCTTAGTATTAAGGATGTACTTGGAAATCACCCGACAACCACTGAGTGATGGACTCATGAAGAATCTATGGAATGGAAACAATTCCAGTGTTTATTTGGTTTAATCAGCCTGAACTCACACCCTTGTTCATAATAAATAATCTCCGCAGCCCCGACTCCCAAACTATGCACTCACGGATCGTTTTCTCGTTCGCCGTGAAAGACAAATAGTCAAAGTTGCAGGTGGCATGGTCTTCTATATCCAGCTGGAGAAATCGGATCTCCATCATTTTAGCTTTTTTTACCACCAAGGTCCAGCGGCAGACACTGCAAAGCAGCACAAACACATTAGATCTGGTAGGCGTTCAGCCGGGGATAAAATAGAAAGAACAATAGAGAAAATGGGGGAAAATAGAAAGAAATTATATAGACTAGGGTGCTGCTCACCTGTTAATGGAATAGTTGCTGCTTAGGGGGAACTTAATGGTTCCGTTGTTACCAGTAATAGTCCTGCCTGTAGAACTGCAGCCTTCTGCAAATAAAACTCCATTTGTTTTACATATAACAGTAAAAAATTCCAAAATGCTATGTTTATTTTAATGAAACAGATAGCCACACACATGATTATTCCCAGAGGGCATGTAACTAAGCTACGGCTGACATATACACTTCATTTGGCTACGACTGGCCTTAGCACAGCTAAAATGGTGAAAGTGGATATCTGATTGGTTTTTATAATGAACTGCCCTGGTGCAACTATATTAAACTATAAACTGATTTACTATGTAGACCAGTGATCCCCAACCTTTCTTACTTGTGAGCCACAGTCAAATGTAAAAAGACTTGGAGAGCAACACAAGCACCATAAAAGTTAATGGAGGAGCCAAATAAGGGCTGTGATTGGCTATTAGGCAGCCTCTATGCACCCTATCAGCTTACAGGGGGCTTTATTTGGTAGGGAATCTTGTTTTTATTCAACCAAAACTTGCCCCCAAGTCAGGAATTCAAAAATAACTCCCTGGTTTGGGGGCACTGGGAGCAACATCCAAGGGGTTGGGGACATGTTGCCCCTGAGCCACTGGTTGGGGATCACTGATGTTGACTATTGCTTAGAAGACAAGGAAGTTTGAATTGGAAGTTCTGCTTCTTCACTCACAACTGAAGGAAATTTAGGTATGAAGGATGATTGTTCTAGATTTCCATTGAGGACATGTTATTGAAAGTCTGCTGAGACTGCTATTTGTCTCCTTATTGTTGACTCCTACTAATGACATGTCTCTAAAGATCAAGGAGGACAATAGCTTTTGGCTTCAGACAAGGACATCTTGGTGAAAGTCCTCTAGGCATGAAGGAATCGTGCTGAAACGCTTATTGGATTGTGGACACCTACCAACATCACTCAAGGTCTTCAAGTCATGAAGGATGATGGTTCTTGGCTTCTACTGAGGACAGGTCACTCAAGGTCTTCTAGGCATGAAGGAATCCTGCCGAGACTCCTACTTGTTGACTTCACTTCTCCATACCAATCCTTCGACATATGAGCTGCATTTGATACAGTCGACCACTCCCTCCTGATGCAAATTCTTCATTCAATTAGTATCCGTAATCAGGCTGCATCCTGGTCTCTAACCGATCCTTCTAACCAACCCATATCTGACTATTCAGCCCTGAACATCAATGGGGGAAATGAACGATCGATGATTGGTCGCAGGAAAGATCAGAATTGCTACATGTATGGCCACCTTTATGTTACCAAACCTTAATGCAGGGGTACCCTGTCAACTCAGTATGTTTGGGGTGATTTTTGACTCCTCTCCTTCTCTGACCATATTAACACCACTGTCAAAACCGGTTACTTTTTCTTATGCAATATTGCCAAAACCCGTCCCTTTCTCTCTACTGCAACAGCTAGGCTGCTCATACATGCTCTCATCCTATCCCAGCGAGACTACTGTAACCTGCTACTTACCGGCCTCCCCAACTCCCATCTACCCCCCCTTCAGTCTGTTTTAAATACTGCAGGCAGAATTCACACTGCTCCACTGCCCTTCCACTCCTAAAGTCCTTATCATGGCTTCCTATTAAACAAAGAATAACTTACAAACTCCTTCTCTTAACCTTTAATGCCCTCCATTCCTCTGCTCCTCACTACATCTCTTCTCGTACGTTCCTGGCCAACTCCTCCACTCCTTATGATTGCACCCCCTTCTCTACTGTCATTTACCACCTTAAGACAACAACAAGAGCCCCTCTGCACTCCCCCATTACCAATATATATAGGACATGAAGACATTCTGTGCATTAAGCTACTAAGAAATGCCCTCCCTTTTAAGCAAAACAGGGATTGTTTGTCCATATATTGCAATAAACTTCAAGCTGGCCAATATCAATATATTGACAATGGGTGAGTGCAGAGGACCTCTTCTTGTTGTCTATATGTATTTTGTGGTCACAACCTCATTGCACCCCCACCTAATGGTTTAAAATTTAGTGGTTGAGCACAACTTTCCCTTTTTTGCTATAGTTTATACAGGAGCAGTGGCCAGCTCCTTGTTGTAGCTCCCACCCTTCCCAGCTGCAGTCAGGTGATCCCAGTGGAGCCAATAAAAGGGCAAGCATATGGGGGTTTTAATCTTAAAAGCAAGTAAGTTGCAGGTAAAACTTAGTCCCTTGGCTAAATGTATATTGAAGCAGTAGAATTCTTAATGAATCGCATAAGTCAGTGTAGGAACTGGCCAGAAGGGATGACTTTGATGCAGTTGGCCAGCTTGAAGTATATTGCAATATATGGACTGACAATCCCTGTTTGGCTTAAAGGGAAGGGCATTTCTTAGTAGCTTAATGCACAGAATGTCTTAATGTCCTATATATATTGGTAATGGGTGAGTGCAGAGGACCTCTTGATATGCATACATACTCCTTTCGAGTACATCACAGAACGCCTTCTAGGCATCAAAATATGATGGTTGGTGACTCCTACTGAGGAAAGTCTTGAAACGTGATTGGAACTTGATTGTGAACTTGAAGGATGGTGCCTCTTGATTCCTACGGAGAACATATCACTGATGGTCGTCTAGGGATGAAGTGCTCCTACTGAAACTCCTACTTGTTGACTCCTATTGAAGATGTCACTAAAGGTCTTCTAGGCATAAAGGAATCCTACTAAGAATCTTATTGACTCCTACTGAGGACATGTCGCCAGGGTTGGACTGGGGGTGCTGGGCCCACCAGGGCTTCTGCCCCAGGGGCCATGGCCCCCACTCCCAAAGCACACATAAAAAGGCATGAAGAATGATTGTTGTTGACTTCTAATTAGAAAATGTAACCAAAGGCGTGAAGGATAATGCTAAGCTGATGAAAGCTCATAAAGGATGGTGAGATGATGAAAGGTAAGTGCTGGGGGGTGAGGGGGTGGCATAGCAAGAACCGCCTTAGGATGGTTAAGAATTGCCCCTGGCCATTTTCTACATTGGCTTCCTTTACCTTTTAGAATAAAGTAGGCTCATTTATAAACACTGGGCAAATTTGCACCTGGGCAATAACCCATGGCAACCAATCAAATGTGATTTTATTGTGCAACCTGTGAAAATAAAAAAAACTCACTGACTGGGCGTTAAAAGCCACTCCTAACTCCTAACCCGCTCCACCTTACGTTTCTGAACTCATCAAGCCTCTTTTCTAATGATCTACACACCAAGACCCCACTCATTCCTCCTCCTTTACAATGGTAGGGTCCATATTTACGGAATATTTTGGAGCCTTGATGGGGATGGGGGGGGCAGTTAGGGTGTAATTTGGGGTAACCCCCTAGATATTTTTCCAATAATCACTATTACACCAAGGTTTTCCTATATCTGTCACCCTATTATGATTTAAGGGGGCCCCAAATCAAAGTTAGATTTAGCTTGAACCAAAAATTATCTGGCAAGCTTTGCACTATTGTCATCTTTGTTCATAGGGACTATAAGAGTTTAGGGGAGCAGATATAAGCATACCAGTATGTTTAGGGGGTCTCAGGAACTCTAACAGCGAGGAAACCCTGGAGTAAATGGCAGGAGATCCAAGCTGGGTGCGTCCAGTCTTCTTGTCACCCCAGATTCTCCCACAGCCGACGCCCCAGGAAACACATCCAGCCAAAAACCACACCCCCGAGCGCCGTCTGCATACAAGGGGCCCCCCAGAGTCACCCTGAATGGTGGAAGGAAACAGTAAAACAACTTTTCACATGCACTCCCAGGCCTCCACCCATAATTATGGGGGACGGCACCCCCTAACCAATATGGACTCAACAAAAATTACTGGTACAACGTGGCGATTCTATGCAGGGTATCCACCATTGCAGCTTTAGTGCAGAAAAAAAATGTAACGTTTCAGGGTTTGTCCCCTTCGTCAGACATAACCATTCAGTGAAGCAGTGGATTAGTTTATAGATTATATAATTATAATTCATTTATATTAGAAGGAAACAGGCTATAGAGACTGATATCTGTGCCAAAAGCAGCTAAAGCTGGAAATATGTGGTACAGGTATGGGATCCGTTATCCGGAAAACCAGTTATCCAGAAAGCTCCGAATTATGGAAAGCATAGACTCTATTTTAATCAAATGATTCAATTTTAAAACAGATTCTGTAGTAATAAAACAGGACCTTGTATTTCCCAACTAAGATATAATTAATCCTTATTGGGGGCAGAACAGCCCTATTGGGTTTATTTCATGGTTAAATGATTCCCTTTTCTCTGTAATAATAAAACAGTACCTGTACTTGATCCCAACTAAGATATAATTACCCCTTATTGGGGCAGAACAGCCCTATTGGGTTTATTTAATGGTTAAATGATTCCCTTTTCCCTGTAATAATAAAACAGTACCTGTACTTGATCCCAACTAAGATATAATTACCCCTTATTGGGGGCAGAACAGCCCTATTGGGTTTATTTCATGGTTAAATGATTCCCTTTTCTCTGTAATAATAAAACAGTACCTGTACTTGATCCCAACTAAGATATAATTACCCCTTATTGGGGCAGAACAGCCCTATTGGGTTTATTTAATGGTTAAATGATTCCCTTTTCTCTGTAATAATAAAACAGTACCTGTACTTGATCCCAACTAAGATATAATTACCCCTTATTGGGGCAGAACAGCCCTATTGGGTTTATTTAATGGTTAAATGATTCCCTTTTCTCTGTAATAATAAAACAGTACCTGTAACTGATCCCAACTAAGATATAATTAATCCTTATTGGATGCCAACCAGTCCTATTGGGTTTAATTACTGTTTTATCGATTTTTTAGTAGACTTAAGGTATGGAGATCCAAATTACGTAGAGACCCCTTATCTGGAATACCCTTGGTCCCGAGCGTTCTGGATAATGGGTCCTATACCTGTACAATCCTGCCAAAAAATGATTAATGGAACATTAACATAACTTTAGAGGAATCTCTTTGGGACCAAATGGTATGTTCAGAGGTCTTAAAATTTGGGGATAACTTTCCAATGTGCTATCAGTGGGGCACTCAGGGCCTGAGGGTTGGGTGATTGTATTGTCCAATAAACAGAGCAGCAGCCTAGGGGGAAGGGGGGGTGAGGTGTCAAAGCATTGTTTTGTATAAAGAACCTTAAAAAAAAAAAAAAATGTATATTGGAAAGTTTCTTTTTTCATATATTTTCTTCCATTAAGCAAAATAATAAAACCATGAAATGTCATTACCTGGCAGGCATCCCTCCCTCCTTCTGGAAATCCAGCACATAACATTGAGTCGTCTAATAAGGGGAGCCCCATGGACTCCAACACAGAGCTACAGGTGGCATTGCCAATGATTGGGAGTTTCACTTCCTGAAGGACTGGAGATAATTCCCCATCTAAAGATAGAGCAGGAACAAGTGACAGTGATAAATTGGCAACCAATAGATCACAGAACCCCTCAGTGATGTCTAAAATCCTTATCATTTACAGTAGGGGGTACATTATCCCTTATAATACATGAGTGATACTCAGAGTTCCCTGTATAACTCAGCCTGCAGCCTTGTGCCTTTATATGGGCACAGAACCCCTCAGTGACTGCTAATATCCTTATCATTTACAGTAGGGGGTACATTATCCCTTATAATACATGAGTGATACTCAGAGTTCCCTGTATAACTCAGCCTGCAGCCTTGTGCCTTTATATGGGCACAGAACCCCTCAGTGACTGCTAATATCCTTATCATTTACAGTAGGGGGTACATTATCCCTTATAATACATGAGTGATACTCAGAGTTCCCTGTATAACTCAGCCTGCAGCCTTGTGCCTTTATATGGGCACAGAACCCCTCAGTGACTGCTAATATCCTTATCATTTACAGTAGGGGGTATATTAAACGTAAAACCCACTTACTTTCTTCAAGCCTCCCCCAGCCGCTGGAAACACACAGCGTTCCGATTTCAAGCTTCTCTCCCACCTGTGGGAGGCAAATGGGCTGCACCTGGGAGCCTGAATATGATCAAACGTTCATAGACTGAACCCACTGTAAACCATTGCATATTACCAAACAATGTATGTGTTTCCTAAAAACTATTTTTTTTTTTATTTTTTTTTATTTTCTATTTAATTTTTTCTGTGAAGGTTTTAGCCTTTGTCTCAATGGCAGGCTGTCCACAAGCCTCTTATATTGGAAAGCTGGGCAGTGCAATGAGTTAGAGTGTTATCAGGGCTGCCATTGGGAATCATGGAACTCATACTACAGGTATGGGATCCCTTATCCGGAAACCCGTTATCCAGAAAGTTCCGAATTACGGAAAGGCCATCTCCCATAGACTCCATTATAAGCAAATAATTCTAAGTTTTAAAAATGATTTCCCTTTTCTCTGTAATAATAAAACAGTACCTGTACTTGATCCCAACTAAGATATAATTACCCCTTATTGGGGGCAGAACAGCCCTATTGGGTTTATTTCATGGTTAAATGATTCCCTTTTCTCTGTAATAATAAATCAGTACCTGTACTTGATCCCAACTAAGATATAATTACCCCTTATTGGGGCAGAACAGCCCTATTGGGTTTATTTCATGGTTAAATGATTCCCTTTTCTCTGTAATAATAAAACAGTATCTGTACTTGATCCCAACTAAGATATAATTACCCCTTACTGGGGCAGAACAGCCCTATTGGGTTTATTTAATGGTTAAATGATTCCCTTTTCTCTGTAATAATAAAACAGTACCTGTACTTGATCCCAACTAAGATATAATTACCCCTTATTGGGGCAGAACAGCCCTATTGGGTTTATTTCATGGTTAAATGATTCCCTTTTCTCTGTAATAATAAAACAGTACCTGTACTTGATCCCAACTAAGATATAATTACCCCTTATTGGGGGCAGAACAGCCCTATTGGGTTTATTTAATGGTTAAATGATTCCCTTTTCTCTGTAATAATAAAACAGTATCTGTACTTGATCCCAACTAAGATATAATTACCCCTTATTGGGGGCAGAACAGCCCTATTGGGTTTATTTAATGGTTAAATGATTCCCTTTTCTCTGTAATAATAAAACAGTACCTGTACTTGATCCCAACTAAGATATAATTACCCCTTATTGGGGGCAGAACATCCCTATTGGGTTTATTTAATGGTTTAAATGATTCCCTTTTCTCTGTAATAATAAAACAGTACCTGTACTTGATCCCAACTAAGATATAATTACCCCTTATGGTTAAATGATTTTTAGCAGACTTAAGTTATGGAGATCCAAATTAAGGAAAGATCCCTTATCCGGAAAACCCCAGATCCCGAGCATTCTGGATAACAGGTCCTATACCTGTACTACAAAGTTAGCTTCCCAAGGTGTACTGGTCGGTCACCTGGGCCTGGGGGCAGAGGGCCTGCCATGAAGAAGATCCGCCCCATCACACCCATTATACAATACAATAACATTGCCTACAACCCACCCAAACCCTGCCACGTTCACAACTACAACACACTTGTCTCTTGAACCCCTGACTACAGCACCCTTAATGGTGGCCCCTGTTTTACATTCCCCTTTAGTTGACCGTACTCACCAAAGACGATTGGCTTAGCTAGAAAAATGAGTGCAATGTCATAGCTCATTTTCCCACCCCCTCTGTAATCGGGGTGCGGCTCTATACGGGATACAGGGATGCTCTGCTCTTGGCTGTCATTGACTTGCTGGTCATATTCTCCGGCTATTACGGTCATGTGGCTCACTTTCTTCCTGCGGGAGAAGGAGATTGAGGCATGGGGGGGGGGGGCACGCTAGGGTAAACATATTGGTATTGGCCACTCTAGCCCATTGCAAAGATCCAAGGAACCTTCCATCACTCTCCATCCCTAACATGAGTTGCCTCCTCTGAAAGAGGTAGACTATTTTAGTTGTTCCAAAGCTTGAGATTATTTAGTAGTCAGCCCAGGGGTGGGCAAATGTTTTGGCTCAGGGGCCACATAGACTTTGAAAATTTGACAGACGGGCAGGGCTGGGCCAGCGTTATGCCATTTCCAGACGCCAAGTCTCACGTGATGAGACTTGCGGAGTCAGTGGGCCGGATTAAAAAGACCAACAGGCCAGACGTGGTCCACAGGCTGTAGTTTGCCCACCCCTGAGTCAGCTCCTTCCCCACCAAGGCACAAAAATGCCCCCATCCCTGAGCTATGGGTTTCCAGAATATCTAGACTAAGTAGCACCACCACTTGTGGTCATCCTGGTACAAGGAAATATCCTTATGGGCAAAGGGTGCAAAGGTGGCCACTGGGTACTCTCTGAACCCCTCTATTCTCCCAGACTACCTGGGGGCTAATAAATGGGAATTTCCCCAGTACCCCCCAGCCCAGCAGAGGCTTACTCAGTCACGGGATACACACAGTGGGCTGCCGTTACCACCATATCCTTACGCACAATGCTCCCGCCACATATATGCCTCTCGTTCAACTGCAGGGACACCTGGGGGCAGATAAAGAAATGTATTAATGCCCGGCAAGAGCTGGGGTAGGTTTTTAGTGCAAAATCAGGGCATTTTGGGGGGGGGTTGGATCTTATTTGGAAAGCTTAAAGTTTTCTGCATGAAGGGTCTTTCAAGAAGGTGGCATATTAAAGGGTGGCCCTAATAAAGAGTTAATCTGAAGCTGCAGGCATACCTTCAGTTCTCTCAATAGTGCCCTTAAGTCTCCCCATATTTCTCCCGCTCAGATGATCAGAAGCGTCATAGGGGAAAAAAAACGCTGAGCTGTGTAAAGAAAGTTCCCATAATACCTCACTCCTGCACCAAGACCAAGACCCCTGTACATGCTCAGTGTGTAAGACTATGAGGAAGCTTCCTGCTGATTGGCTCAGATCCACATCCCTAAGGGGAGGGGGAGTTCTTAGTATTCTTGAGGGAGGGGGGAGCAGGAGAGGGGAGAGAGTAGAGAGCTGTGTGTCTCTGGCAGAGGAAAACAGAGACAACAAATCTTTTGATAGAGGACTCAGTGCAGCATTACTGTGAGTGCTTATGGCTGTATTTACATAGACCTTTCTGATAAAGCTTACTTAGTTTTTACCTTTCCTTCTCCTTTAAAAAGTTACATCTACTATTAGGAATGTTCTGTCATCAACATGGAATTGTGCAACTTGGTTATCACCTAGAACAAGGTAGGGCCTAAAAGGAGGAAAAGATGAAATTACTGGGGGGGGGTTCCAAATGGTTGGGGCTCCCCCAATGGTTTCACCTTTCCTTCCATTTTAGTGTTAGGAGAGAACCCAAATAGGAAGAATTGTTCTGAAATCTCCCACCGTCCATGGTTGTCCCCCAACAGCCGCATCTCCTCCTCCGACAATGCGGGAAGTGAATTCAACGTCCGGTTCTGCGTCGATTTCAGGGCGTGTCCCACACTTGATCTCTGGAAACACAAAGAAGTAACTTGCACAGAAATATCTATCGGCAGTCCTTGTCTCTGTACACTTAGGGGGCTGTTCCTGCTGAATAGTGCTTAGTACAGGGGAATTCCTATGTGCCATAGTTTTATGGGATCTCTCTGTACAGGCTATGAGCAAACTTAGGGGGCTGTTCCTGCTGAATTGTGCTTAGTACAGGGGAATCCCTATGCTGCCATAGTTTTATGGTATCTCTCTGTACAGGCTATGGGCAAACTTAGGGGGCTGTTCCTGCTGAATTGTGCTTAGTACAGGGGAATCCCTATGCTGCCATAGTTTTATGGTATCTCTCTGTACAGGCTATGAGCAAACTTAGGGGGCTGTTCCTGCTGAATTGTGCTTAGTACAAGGGAATCCCTATGCTGCCATAGTTTTATGGTATCTCTCTTTCAGGCTATGAGCAAACTTAGGGGGCTGTTCCTGCTGAATTGTGCTTAGTACAAGGGAATCCCTATGCTGCCATAGTTTTATGGTATCTCTCTGTACAGGCTATGAGCAAACTTAGGGGGCTGTTCCTGCTGAATTGTGCTTAGTACAGGGGAATCCCTATGCTGCCATAGTTTTATGGTATCTCTCTTTACAGGCTATGAGCAAACTTAGGGGGCTGTTCCTGCTGAATTGTGCTTAGTACAAGGGAATCCCTATGCTGCCATAGTTTTATGGTATCTCCCTGTACAGGCTATGAGCAAACTTAGGGGGCTGTTCCTGCTGAATTGTGCTTAGTACAGGGGAATCCCTATGTGCCATAGCTTTATGGTATCTCTCTGTACAGGCTATGAGCAAACTTAGGGGGCTGTTCCTGCTGAATTGTGCTTAGTACAGGGGAATCCCTATGTGCCATAGCTTTATGGTATCTCTCTGTACAGGCTATGAGCAAACTTAGGGGGCTGTTCCTGCTGAATTGTGCTTAGTACAGGGGAATCCCTATGTGCCATAGCTTTATGGTATCTCTCTGTACAGGCTATGAGCAAACTTATATTTCAGTTGCCATCTGAACTCATCTCACCTGCAATATCACCTGGAGTAGGACTCTCCTGCTGGGGCTGCAGGCTGGAGATTTCCACCGATATCACCCCCATAGCGACTGTGTATCGATTCCAGGGAGAGGAATAAATTAGTGGTGTGTAGGGTTCTTTCAAAGTAGTAGTTACCCTTTAAATCCCCCCCATCCCATTTGAAAGCAGGAAAGAGGGAGGGATATAATTCAGAAACGGACGACCAATTGAAAAGTTGCTAAGAATAGGGCTATTAGAAAGGTAACACGATGGTGAACTTCCCCTTTAATACAGTCACATGAAGTTGTGTGTGCTATATGTTAGCTAAGCTGGCTTATCTCTTGCATAAGGGTGTTATATACATACACCAAACAGCAGAACTGTATATTAGGTGAATTTATCTTTTAAACAGGAATTATATTCCCCCGCACTTCAGTTGCTGACATGGATTTCTACTACTTTAGTTCAAGAGTCAGAACCAGAGAAAAGAAAGATGAATAATGATTTCAGCTGCCATTATATTTATAATAAACCCATGTGGAAGCAACACCTGTAAGGCAGGTATAGGGGGCGCATTACCCATGTATGGGATAGGTATAAAGGCCTTATGCACACAGCAGGGCATTTAGATATTCAGATCACACAGCTTGTAGGGCTCCATTGCACAGGCCATTTCAGGCAAGACCAAACGACTATCTAGCAAGCGGATCAGATGCCCTTTAACCAGGGATAGGGCAGGGATCCCTTCTAATCATGATTTCTCTTTATAATGGGCAGCGGGAACGCATTAAAGTTGCAGGCTGGGGGTTTCATATGCTTAAGGGGTAAAAGGTGGGAACCTTCCCGAAAAGGCAATCTTAACATACAGATAAAGGTAAAGTCTAATATGATACAAGTCTACTGTCATCTCACCCCATAGCAGAAGTGTTGGAGAGAGCTTCAGTTCCCACAAGCCCATTCTGACTGTCTTGGCCCATAGAAACCATATTACTTCCAGAGGCTCTTATAGACTCTGGGCTTGGTCCCAGATTGGTATCAGGTGCTACATGTGCTCACAGATCACTGCTGGCCATGAATCCTATGCGTGGGATTTCCCAGAGGCCTCAGAGGGATAAGTGCTGCACCCAGAACTCCCTACAGGCTACACGGCGCATCAGTGCCCCTTATTAAAGTGGACTTTTGGGGGATTTCATGTGTGTCCAGTTTGAGAGGTGGGTGGGGGCTGCCCCTAGACCCACATTGACCCCGAACCAGAACATGGACTCACCATGCTGTTTGTGTGCTGTAGCTGTAAGTACAGGTATGGGATCCCTTATCCGGAAACCCATTATCCAGAAAGTTCTGAATTATGGAAAGACCATCTCCCATAGACTGCATTGTAAGCAAATAATTCTAATTTGTAAAAATGATTTGCTTTTTCTCTGTAATTATAAAACAGTACCTGTACTTGATCCCAACTGAGATATAATTACCCCTTATTGGGGCAGAACAGCCCTATTGGGTTTATTTAATGGTTAAATGATTCCCTTTTCTCTGTAATAATAAAGCAGTACCTGTACTTGATCCCAACTAAGATATAATTACCCCTTATTGGGGCAGAACAGCCCTATTGGGTTTATTTAATGGTTAAATGATTCCCTTTTCTCTGTAATAATAAAACAGTACCTGTACTTGATCCCAACTAAGATATAATTACCCCTTATTGGGGGCAGAACAGCCCTATTGGGTTTATTTAATGGTTAAATGATTCCCTTTCTCTGTAATAATAAAACAGTACCTGTACTTGATCCCAACTAAGATATAATTACCCCTTATTGGGGGCAGAACAGCCCTATTGGGTTTATTTAATGGTTAAATGATTCCCTTTTCTCTGTAATAATAAAACAGTACCTGTACTTGATCCCAACTAAGATATAATTACCCCTTATTGGGGGCAGAACAGCCCTATTGGGTTTATTTAATATTTAAATGATTTTTAGCAGACTTAAGTTATGGAGATCCAAATTACGGAAAGATCCCTTATCCGGAAAACCCCAGGTCCAGAGCATTATGGATAACAAGTCCTATACCTGTACCATGCACATGTATGTAGCTGACTATACTTTGTGTTATCCCTTGGCGCAACAATATCTGCCACGTGTGGCTTGTCCCATAGAGAACAATGAAACCTATTTTTAGTTTGCTGCAGTTTGTTAGCTATGAGGTATCAGTGCAGCCTAAACTTAAGGGGCTGAAATACCCCACTTGCACGGTTATGCCCCTAAGCCCCAGTTATGCAATAACTCCAGCTATGATCCACCCATGCCCTCTGCTACTGGGCCCTGACTGCAGTAGCCCCTGTACCCCTCTGTTCCAGGGACACTTGCACAGCATCCTTTACATTACCGTCTGCCTTGTTCCATTGTATGATGGCCAACAGAGCTGGCGGGATATGTTTTGGGGTTTAATGTTGTAGTTGACCCTTTCACTGTCAGTTGATAGTTTCAGGAGTGAGGTTGCACATTGTGGATCCCCATTGGAACAGAATGGAAGCGGGGAAAGAGATTCTACAGCAATGGCACTTGGGGACCTATGGCAGGTAAGTGGTTAAAGGGTTTGTCAGTGTTGAATGGCTACATTTATATATTATACATTAATATAGGACAATATGGGCCTCAGTGTTTATTCATTGCCCCTGTAGGTACCCAGAATTCTGCAGAGACTGCATGATATATGCATGAACACTAGAGGGTGCTGTTCTATTTATGTGTATTTTGGTTCACAATCTCATATCAAATGCAGGGGTGCTACCACAACAATCATTAATGGGGTACTGCCACAGGGGGTCATACAGCTTGCACAATTTCCAGCCCACCACCACCAATGCACACCGGCAGCTAATTCTATGGGTGGAGGGTACCCAGTGGGTGCATGAACACTATGTACTGAGCTAATCAAGTAGAAGAGGGGTTGCACAAGGGGGTAAAAACTCAGTAAGCCTTATCAGAAAGGTCTATGTAAATACAGCCATAAGCACTTACAGTAATGCTGCACTGAGTCCTCTATCAAAAGAAACACAGGATTTCTTGTCTCTTTTTTTGTAAACATGATGTTCCAGTGTCTGACTTCCTCTCTCAGAAACAGCCTTAATTCCCGGGGCCAGAGTCTGCGCAGTTCTCTCCTCTCCCCCCTCCCACCAGAATGCTAAGAACTCCCTCCCCCTCCCTTAGGAATGTGTGATCTCAGCTATAACTGCAGGCAGGGAGCTACTTAAAATGGCAGCTGCTATCTTAAGCAAACGGAGAGGAAGCGTTGGGCAATGCTGGGAGTAACTGATGGGCTGACTGGGCCAGTGGGACACTGGGAACAAACCTGATGAGCCCCCCCAACTCAGACCTGCTCCCCCCTGACCTTCTCTCTATCCCGGCTGCAATGGGAAAGTACAATGTACTTATGGGGGGGTGGATGGTGGGTTGTGGCATCAGCATGTACAAGACCTCACAACTAGGGTGGGGGGTCCCTGAGGTGGCAGCAGTCTGACGCTGGTTGATGTTACTGCTGATTTTTTGTAAATGGACTGATCTGTTTCAAGGTCCTTAGCCGTGTATGAGGGGGGGGAGGGGATGATCAAAAGCCAATGAGAATGCTGAAATTCAATAAGATGGGAAAGTAAAACAATAAACACCATGTTCTGTGCCTCGGGCTCTTTAATAGAACAAACAGCATGACATTCACTTATTAACACCATATATTCCCCCGCAGCAGCAACACAAACCCTTCTCCCAGAATCCTTTGTTTTCCCAGAGATCCAATGGCAAAACAATTAATTTCTACGTCCTACGCCAAGCCAGCTGCCCCAAACCCGCAATGGTTTCCATGTTGTGGGTTCTTCTATGCAAGCCAATGTCTTTCTGTTGGAGATCAGCCAACAGCTCATGTCTACAAGCCAGAACTGCACAGCAAACGCCCTGTGATAATGGCAAGATGGCTGACGTAGTGGTGGAATGAGGATTCTCGTTGGAGAATCCTCAAGCATCTGTAAAAAGTTTTTGATAGGTTTACTTTCCCTTTAAACTCCATCACATAAAGTTCTTTAAGGGTACCTAGGTAAAATATTGCCCTCCCCCTATGTATAAAAGTACTTTTATATTTACAAAAATATGTTTTTTATGTATTAAATAATCTTAAACTGTGAGAACTTCCCTAGGGAAGGTGGTACTCATGGGCCTATCTACTTATTTGTTGTAGGTGGAACCTCCTTAGGAAAGGTGGTACTCATGGGCCTATCTACTTATTTGTTGTAGGTGGAAATCTCCTTAGGGAAGGTGGTACTCATGGGCCTATCTACTTATTTGTTGTCGGTGGAAGTCTCCTTAGGGAAGGTGGTACTCATGGGCCTATCTACTTATTTGTTGTAGGTGGAAATCTCCTTAGGGAAGGTGGTACTCATGGGCCTATCTACTTATTTGTTGTAGGTGGAAATCTCCTTAGTGAAGGTGGTACTCATGGGCCTATCTACTTAGTCTCTGTAGGTGGAAATCTCCTTAGGAAAGGAGGTACTCATGGGCCTATCTACTTATTTGTTGTAGGTGGAAGTCTCCTTAGGGAAGGTGGTACTCATGGGCCTATCTACTTATTTGTTGTAGGTGGAACCTCCTTAGGAAAGGTGGCGCACAAGGGCCTATCTACTTAGTCGCTGTAGCAGGTAACCCCCTTAGGGAAGGTGGTACTCATGGGCCTATCTACTTATTTGTTGTAGGTGGGAACCTCCTTAGGGAAGGTGGTACTCATAGGCCTATCTACTTTCTTCTAGTCATGGGATACTAACTCCGTATCACTTTTTCCTTCCAGGCTATTTTTCCACCCAGCCTCCACTTCTCTAAAGAACAGAAAGTAACAGAACAGTCATAATCTCTGGCTTAAAAACGTCTTAAACGGCTTAAAACCTCTCCCAATACAAATGAATAAATATAAACATTCCCAAATTCCCAGTGCCACCACCCTCCCCTCCAATGAATCACCGGGCTATGGAATTTATGCAGGAGAAGCAAATGGGGGCCTGTATGCCGTCGGGCTATAGGGTTACAGGGCTGTCAATCGCACAAGCCTGTTCAAACACCATGATCAAGAGCAGATGTCTGAGCGTATACATTATCCAGCCCCGGCAAAGAGCCGACATGGAAAGTGACCATCACGCTGAGTTGCACGCCAACTGTGTGTACACACCCTATCTTTCCAATGAGATGGAAGATTTTCTTACCCGCATTATGAGTAAACCCTTAGGGCAGGAATGGTGGAATCCCCCTTCTCCAGACCACCCATAGGAGGTTCTGAGGGTCACAAAAAAGATATAGCTGGGGTGCGGGATTATTACAGATGGATCCACTGGTTGACAGGACCTTCTTCTTCTATATAAATATAAAATAGGCTTTGCCCACTTAGTCAGTTAGTTGGTGCAAGGCAACACTGGTATATGGCTTTCCTAAACAGGTATTATACACACCAACAGCCCCCACGGTAGCCTATGGCACGTGCCGGAGCAGAGGGTATAATCAGGCCGGGACTGTGGGTTCTAGCAAGGGCCTATTTTGAATCCCAGTCCAGAACAGGGTATAATATATTTATCATAAGAGACATTTGATGAACAGAATTATGTCATAGGCTCAATACAGGCAATTCTGATAATGTCATGGGTGCTCAACTACTAACACCCACCCTGGGATAGCAGGTATAATAGGGCAATACGGCAACATTATATGGGCTCACCTAGTACCGAGTAGGCAGCTGGCACATATGTTATATATGGATGGATGAAGGAGGTTGGAGAAGGACCATCTTGCTCCACCTGGAACAGAAACCCCAATTAACCTCCAACAGAACTCCATATATATTATGTGCCAGACACCTATTAGGTGCTGGGTGAACCAATAAAATGTTGCCATATGTCCCTAATATACCTGATATCCCACAGACACTGGACCTTTCTGGGGGTGCCGGTAGTTGAGCACCCATGACATTATCAGAATTGCCTAGTATTATCATTCTGAGATGTATATTCATTGTAATAATATGATATAGGAGACCTTCCCCTAGTAGAGGAAGCAGTCTAATTAGACTATCACTTGGTTGTCTGGTCTAAATAATAGGAGTCATCCTTAATTTAGAAAAGAAATGGTCAAGCTCACTGGGTCAAGCTCACTGGGTCAAGCTCACTGGAGCCAGCACAGAATGGATCCCTGTAGATATGCATAATCCGAGTCAGGAAGGACAGTCATGTCCGTATATATTTAGCCTATGTCTTTTTTTTTTATAAAACTCTCTCAATATTTACATTATAATTTTATACTATATGTTTATATTACATTTGTGCACGTTGCCCATACCAAAGGGCCAATCATTGGTTCTTGATATGCATGAAAATATATCAATGATTTAGGGAATCTCTGAATTCAGCATTTGGGTGCAAGATATGGATATGGCCAGATCCTTAGGATCCCATGGATGATATACAAACCCTACTCATGTGACTAAACTGTGCTTGATACCTGACTGCAACAATTTTTGGTTTCCAAACACTATCATTGGTAGGTTTGTCTAGATATGTCCAGAACTCAAGGGAACAATATTATTTCTGCTGCAAGGTTCTTCCATTTTGGCCAAACATTCTTTGGTGGAAGAAGATGTTGAGATGGGAATCACTAAACATTAAGCAGCTCATTGTACAGATAACATAGATTTGATATGTTTTGTCATCATTATTTTATCCTTCTCTCTTTTTTTGTTTTAGATCTCCTGTACATACCCCTACAGTCCTAGTTTGGTATTGTTCACTCAACATGACTTTTTGGTTGGTCATCATTCAGTGTTGATAGGTCCTGTGTAGCACCTCCATATACATTTCGATAAAAGGTCAGCCCAGCTCTCACCATATTTCTACAGAGATCCACCAAGTTCCTTTCTCAAGATCTCCACCTGGTTTCTCCAAAGTTCTCTACAGGTTATTCCTGTGCCTCCCACCTTTCACCAGATGCACAACATGATGCTTCTATGTTTCCTTAGATGTCTACTAAGGTCATTCAAACGCCTTCTTCTAGAAGTTCATCCAGGGTTCTCCAGATAATCTTCTTTCTGCCCTTCAAGATTTCTCAACCACTTTTGTTTGCTCTGACTTTAGGCTTTTTGGTTCTGCTGATTTCCTCTGTCTAGGATGTTAGAGTAGCTTTCTACTTATCCTTTATTTGATCTTTTGCCTTCGTTCCTTGCAATCTATTTTCTATCCGCTGTAGCTTGGCCAGGTTTTCTTTAAGTAACTTGCTGTCGGGGTCCAGAACAGCTGCCTTCTGATAAAAGGCTCGGGCAGATGTGTAGTCACCCTACGAAAAAGAGCAACATTTATAGGGTGTACTGTGGCCCTGCTCATTACAGACCCTGTTTTTGTGTTATTCCTATTGTTGCAAATACAATTTATATACACCTACTCCTTCTGAGCCGGCGGTTCTCAACCTGTGGGTCGGGACCCCTTTGGGGGTTGAACAACCCTTTCACAGGGGTCGCCTAAGACCATAGGAAAACACATATTTCCAATGGGCTTAGGAATAATTTTATGGTTGGGGGTCACCAAAACATGAGGAACTGTATTAAAGGATCGGGGCATTAGGGAGGTTGGGAACCACTGTTTTGAGCCATTAAAAGGCAACTGAGATGTTCCTGACAATTCCACACTTTGCTTTGGCTAGTTTTGTTCCTTATTAGACCATTAGGCCCTTCTAGAAAAGAATTACAACACAACAGAAGCTAATAAGGAGGTTTGTCATCATTCAATCTAAGTTACTGGTGGTTCATCTCCATTAGACAAAGATGGAGGCTACCATAGGGCACATCACATTTGTTCTTGGCGTATTTCTACATAAATATGGCTGCCATGTTGACCAAGATGAAGCCAAATTAGATCAGGTATTAAGTAGTGAAATTTCAGAAAGACCTAACTATTATGTTTAGAGAGTACACAATGTAAGGTGACCACTCTAAATCCTAGAACCAATACTCCTGCGGTTCCTTCTTACCTGCATGTGTCTAATTCCTCCCATATTCATCCAGGCCTGAGCTTGGGTAGGATTAAGTTCGGCCACTCGCTCGTAACTCTGAAGAGAAATACAAGAAATGTCACAATTATTTACAATTACAGCGTAATTCAGTCGCCAAATGCTCATCCTCAAAATGTTCTAGGTTACATACATTGTACCAATTAGGGATGCACCGAATCCTGGATTAAAAACGAACATTTTGCGACTTTTTCGTATTTTTTGCGATTTTTTTCGTCACCGTCGTGACTTTTTCGTAGCCGTTATGATGTGCGCGAATTGTCGCGACTTTTTCATAGCCATTATGACTTTCGAGAATTGTCGCGACTTTTTCATAGCCATTATGACTTTTGTGAATTGTTGCGACTTTTTCATAGCCATTATGACTTTCGTGAATTGTTGCGACTTTTTCATAGCCATTATGACTTTCGAGAATTGTCTCAACTTTTTCATAGCCATTATGACTTTCGAGAATTGTCGCGACTTTTTCATAGCCATTATGACTTTCGAGAATTGTCGCGACTTTTTCATAGCCATTATGACTTTCGTGAATTGTCGCGACTTTTTCATAGCCATTATGACTTTCGTGAATTGTCGCGACTTTTTCATAGCCATTATGACTTTTGTGAATTGTTGCGACTTTTGCATAGCCATTACGACTTTCGAGAATTGTCGCGACTTTTTCATAGCCATTATGACTTTCGTGAATTGTCGCGACTTTTTCATAGCCATTATGACTTTTGTGAATTGTCGCGACTTTTTCATAGCCATTATGACTTTCCTGAATTGTCGCGACTTTTTCATAGCCATTATGACTTTCCTGAATTGTCGCGACTTTTTCATAGCCATTATGACTTTTGTGAATTGTTGCGACTTTTGCATAGCCATTATGACTTTTGTGAATTGTTGCGACTTTTGCATAGCCATTATGACTTTTGTGAATTGTCGCGACTTTTTCATAGCCATTATGACTTTCCTGAATTGTCGCGACTTTTTCATAGCCATTATGACTTTTGTGAATTGTTGCGACTTTTTCATAGCCATTATGACTTTCCTGAATTGTCGCGACTTTTTCATAGCCATTATGACTTTTGTGAATTGTTGCGACTTTTGCATAGCCATTATGACTTTTGTGAATTGTCGCGACTTTTTCGTATTGAGCGCTCGAAAAGTTCGCGACAAAAGTCGCAAAATACCGATCTAATGTTATTAGTTATTCCCTAAAGCGGGTTGTGATACCCCTGGTACCTGGAAGGCTTCCTCTAGATGGTTGAGTTCTCTTAGTTGGTTGCCCCTTGTAAAATGAAGCTCGGATAACAGTTTTGCGTCATTTGATTTCATCTGCAGAGCAAAGTCAATCAGTTCTAGGGCCTGAGGACAAACAGAAGAGGTTATAGTAGGAGGTTATAGAGATGAGCTATGCTTTCACAGATGGCAAAAACACAGAGATGTCAATGGGACTGGTTAGTTAAGCAATGTAAAATAATTGTTAATAATATATTATTGTAGATAACAAGTTGTCTAATTCCAGGCAGTGTCATTCTGTGGCTACTAAAGCAAATAAAGTGCTGTCTTGTATAAAAAGGGCATTGACTCAAGGGATGAAACATAATTTTGCCTCTTTATAGGTCCCTGGTAAGGCCTCACCTTGAGTATGGGGGCAGTTTTGGGCTCCAGTCCTTAAGAAGGATATTAATGAGCTGGAGAGAGTGCAGAGACTGCAACTAAACTGGTAAAGGGGATGGAAGGGTTAAACTATGAGGTTAGACTGTCAGGGTTGGGGTTGTTTTCTCTGGAAAAGAGGCGCTTGCGAGGGGACATGATTACTCTGTACAAGTACATTAGAGGGGATTATAGGCAGATGGGGGGGGTTCTTTTTCCCCATAAAAACAATCAGCGCACCAGAGGCCCCCCCTTTAGATTAGAGGAAAGGAGCTTCCATTTGAAGCAGCGTAGGGGGTTCCTCACGGGGAGGGCAGTGAGGTTGGGGAATGCCCTTCCTAGTGATGCTGTAATGGCAGATTCTGTTAGTGCCTATAAGAGGGGCCTGGATGAGTTCTTGATCAATCAGAATATCCAAGGCTATTGTGATACTAATATCTAGGTTAATGTGTATGATGGGTTCACATGGAAGGGTTGAACTTGGTAAACTGGACTGGTCTTTTTTCAACCCAACTTAACTATGTAACCGTGTAACAATATATGTTGCAAGGTACTGGAGAGAGTCACAAATGCGGTTGGCAGACTAGCAGGCACAAGTGCGGTTGGCAGAGTAGTAGGCACAAGTGCGGTTGGCAGACTAGTAGGCACAAGTGCGGTTGGCAGAGTAGTAGGCACAAGTGTGGTTGGCAGAGTAGTAGGCACAAGTGCGGTTGGCAGAGTAGTAGGCACAAGTGCGGTTGGCAGAGTAGTAGGCACAAGTGCGGTTGGCAGAGTAGTAGGCACAAGTGCGGTTGGCAGAGTAGTAGGCACAAGTGCGGTTGGCAGACTAGTAGGCACAAGGATTGGAGATGCCCACCTTTACGTAGTCTTCTCTCTTACTGTAAATGGCTGACAAAAGCCGGAAGCATTCAGTACAGTCCGGAACCTCAGCTGCAATCCCATAGGCCAAAGCTTCAGCCTCGTGGATTTGACCCAACACAGCCAACACCTGGGCCTGTATTAAAGGGGAAACAAAAAGAGGCAAAAGCATTTTTAGAAAGGACTAGGTGAACTTATCAAAGCCACATAGACATACTATGTATCGCTAAGTAGGATAACACCATACAGTGCCATACCCAGGTCCTGACTGGCATTAATCAAAATCCTGCCACTTACTAAAAAGGGTGGGGTTTAGCCCACAAGCAGAGGGGAGAACTAGACCCCCAATCGGTTTTACTGTTTTACTTACTATAAAAATGTGTTTCCCTTCAGCAGCCCACTGCTAACTATCATACTGTATCTAGGAGCATACTGCATGCTTACCAGTGATAGGCGTATCTGTATATTCCTAGGATGAAGTCCCACAGCCTCCTGATAGAGGCGCCTGGCCTCCTCGTGTTGTCCCGTATTATAAAGTAGCGCTCCAAGGGGTGAGATAACATCAGCCTCACGGGAGATCTGCAGTGCCCTGAACATTATAAAGATACAAGAGTTCATAAGGCATCATGAACCCCCTACTGTAAAGTATAAGGATATTAGCAGTCACTGAGGGGTTCTTTGCCCATATAAAGGCACAAGGCTGCAGGCTGAGTTATACAGGGAACTCTGAGTATCACTCATGTATTATAAGGGATAATGTACCCCCTACTGTAAATGATAAGGATATTAGCAGTCACTGAGGGGTTCTGTGCCCATATAAAGGCACAAGGCTGCAGGCTGAGTTATACAGGGAACTCTGAGTATCACTCATGTATTGTAAGGGATAATGTACCCCCTACTGTAAATGATAAGGATATTAGCAGTCACTGAGGGGTTCTGTGCCCATATAAAGGCACAAGGCTGCAGGCTGAGTTATACAGGGAACTCTGAGTATCACTCATGTATTATAAGGGATAATGTACCCCCTACTGTAAATGATAAGGATATTAGCAGTCACTGAGGGGTTCTGTGCCCCCCATATAAAGGCACAAGGCTGCAGGCTGAGTTATACAGGGAACTCTGAGTATCACTCATGTATTGTAAGGGATAATGTACCCCCTACTGTAAATGATAAGGATATTAGCAGTCACTGAGGGGTTCTGTGCCCATATAAAGGCACAAGGCTGCAGGCTGAGTTATACAGGGAACACTGAGTATCACTCATGTATTCTCTTACTTTCTGTACCACTTCTCAGCCTCCTTGTTCTGGCCAAGTGAACGGTAGAGACGCCCCAAGTTCAGCATGGCCACGTGGTGGTCAGGTCGAAGGTGCAGGGCATGAAGGTAATGAGACTCAGCTTTTTGCGACTTTTCTAAAAGAAACACAACATTCCATGCAATATGGTCAATAATAGGTTGAAGAAAACCATCACAACTAATCAGTGGTTCAGGTACTATGGGCTTGGCCACACAGGAGAACGGCCATTTGCTCTTCTAGATACACCTAAAAGCCCAGCTTGATGATCAGTCAATGGGAGCCTCGGGGTGACTATGTATTTTATTTACCTAGATATTTTTGGAACTATTGCTGAATAAGTGATACACTAATATTTTCCTATAACTGCACCAATTTCATGAGTTAAGGGGGACCCTGACCAAAGGAAGGACCTTCAAGGGGGGCTTGAACTTAAAAACTATTGTAATAGATGGTCTCCTGCAATATGATGATCAGTCAATGGGAGCCTCGGGGTGACTACGTATTTTATTTACCTAGATATTTTTGCTATTGCTGAATGAGTGATACACTAATATTTTCCTATATTTGTACCAATTTCATGAGCTAAGGGTGGACCTTCAAGAGGGGCTTGAACTTAACAACTGTTGCAATAGATGGTCTTCTGCAATATGACGACATTTTCTTTGCCTTCCTCTGGATCCACCAGAAGTTCAGCAGGTTTCACTTGGACAAAAGGTTGAACCTTATGAGCCAACACCTGACTACTAACAGAAATATGGGTTTGGACTAACCTACAGACAAGACATAAACGATTAATTGTAGATATATACTGCAATGTTGGAGCTTCAAGAGGTAGACATTGTTCCTTAAAAACACATGTAGGGATGGAATTCCAAATGTAACGAGCAGTAAAAGAGAGTGGTTTGAGACAGGAGATGATAATGAAGGTAGAGGTGGCCATCTTGGCGCCACGGCCAGGTACCATATTGCTTTACAGAAATACAAACAGCTGGCTGGGTGCATCACAGATATATTGCATTACAGATAAGGAAATGCCCTAACAGGGACAAATGGTGTTAAATTCCCATCATACACTGGGATTTAGCCCTTCATCTCAACCATTTTGAAAGAAAATAGAAGTCCCCTCCTGAACCACAAATAGAAAATGCTTGAAATAGTAATTACGTTTACATGGCGATGGGGGATTTTCTGGGAATTTCTGTGAATGAGAAGATGCTACAGAAGCGTTATTATTGTTACAAGTACCAAAATCTTAGTTGGCAGATACTAATGGGGTTGGAACCTGAGCCTATTTGAGTTTTCCCATAAGGAAACCCCATTTGGCTGAATTACTCACTGATATTATGTTTAACTTCTACACTCTGTAGGCTGGGCGCCCACCATCTTTTTTCACACACAGTTTGACCATCGTCCACCTGAGATTTGGCCATACATGTGGACCTGATAATACAGAACTTACCCATATCCACCAAGAATACTCCATAGTTGTTATGTAAGTCGGAGTTCTCAGGGCAGCTTTTGATTCCAGTCTGATACACATCATCCGCTTCTTCATACCTTTTCTAGTGAGTAGATAGGAGAAAAAAACTGAGAAACTGGCTAGGCCATCTAAATTGGACTGTCCTGCTCCAGAGTACCATCACCTGTCTGGTGGCCCCAGAACCTAGTGGTCCCCAACCAATGACATGCCCCATCAGTCCTTTATTATTTCCACCACTGGATAATATAACACCTATAATATTAAACACAATCTACATCAGATGGTTGTGAGAATCAGTCCTGAATGTCATGTTCCCTGGTGGACAGTCTAATGCTGAGAACAATGTAGTGGAAAAGACATCAATACCAGTCATTTGTTGATAAAGATAGTTTTAAATAAATGGCTGCAAGAAAATTTAGAAGAAAGGTGACCCAAAGGCATATGTTCAACTCAACAGTTTGTTATTGGCTGCTTAGTGTTTCCACTTAAGGCCCATAATACATAATTGACCATACAGCCATCTCAAATAAGGAGTTGGAGAGCCTACAACTGGTAAGGAATATGGGAGATCTTGTATTGTGGAGAATATTCCTTCTACTGGGAACATGGTTGAGGGACGTATCTTCTCTGCAAAAGCCTTATGCCCAATCTGTACCAGAAACTTACTTGATCAGCAAGCAAAGACCCAAGGCTGGAATAAGCATCTCCAAAGTATGAGCCATAATGTAGAGACTCCCTAAGCAGCAGTTCCGCTTCATCATCCTGGCCTTTATTCCTGCAATGAGGCAGGAGTGAGGTCAAAGTTGACTTCTCTATGGTATGAGTTTTATGGAAGTAATGTACTTCTATGAAACAGTAGGAAGGGGGCCTACAGTTGGACACAATGTGACTCAGTTTAGGGCCCATGTGCTGAAATAGTGTAAGGGCCCAAAAGTCACCAACCCATCTTCTGCCTTCTGTAGGTGGGAAAGCACCATGTGCCTCATCTGTGAATTCCTGGTTGGTGAGAGCTTAGCAGGGGTCAAAATTGCTGGAATACACATTGATCAGAGGCAGGGTCGGACTGAGGTGGGACACCAGGAAAAATCCTGGTGGGCCCCAGCTCTGGTGGGCCCCGGCGGCCCAGACCCGACCCTTGCGGCACTCCCCCTGCCTGACCGCTCCTCCCCTGAAGGACGTTGGATGGGGGGCCCTGCGAGGGGGCTTAGGGGGGCCCCTCGTGGGGGGGAGGCTATGGGCGTGGGCCATATAGGCGGGCTATGGGCGTGGGCCCCGGTGGGCCCTTCACCCCCCAGTCTGAACCTAATCAGAGGCTTCTGCTTTTGCAAGCTGGCCAATGCAAGACTAGTCACCACCCAATCACTGTTTGTTCCATCTGTATTACTTGTGTGGACCCTACCCTACCAATCTCTTAATCTGTCTTGAGCGAGTACAAAATTCTAGGGTTCAGAGGAATGACAATGGAGCATATGAGAGTAGACAATGGGGGTTGATTTCCTAAGATTCAAATAATTTGACAATGGCAAATGAGTCTCCGAGTGTACATTCCAAACTCACCGCAGAAGGTTGCCCAAGTTGAAGAGGGCCCTGCTGTGCTGTGGGCTGATCATCAGGGCCCTACGGTAGTATTCCTCAGCCTCAGTGGTATTAGCTGTCAAGGTACCGAGGTTGTTCAGAGCACTGGAGTGTTTGGGGTACAGCCTATTTGTAACAAAATCAAAATTTAGCTTGGAGGGAAAGGAAGAACACAATGAGAGCATATATAAGTCAAAGGGTTGGAAGGAGATCACTATAGAAAGCACCTTCTTTAAAAAAATCTTCTCAACTTTAGTATAAGACCAGTGCTAGATCTTAATTATCCTACATTTAGTAAATGTAGGATAAAATGTAGGAAAAAACATCTCAGCTAGGGTTGTCCATACCTCAGTACTGTCTTGTAGTGCATAATGGCTTCATCTTTCCGGCTTTGGTCCTTCAAGAAGTTGGCATAGTTATAGTGTACTTTGGCATTGTGCGGCAGGGTCTGGACGCCGGATCTACGATGAATAGAATGTTACAGGACAAAGAGAGGGGGAGAGGATAGAGTAGGGATTAGCATGGTCCTACCTACCTGAATAGGGCTTCTCGTGACCTCCAGCATTCACTCTGGGATAGAGATTTACAGGAGAAGAGGAGCAGAAGGAACAGGAAGCAGAGCGTCAGGGAAAGGGACCGTCGTTGGCCGACGTGGGACTGTAGAACCTTCAGACCATGTACGCACAGAATGCAGAATCCCATGCTAGGAAAGCAAGCAACAATGATAAACATTGTAAAAATCTTGATGGCTTCTGTCCATGGGCTTTCTCAGAAGGCCCCATCCTTCTTTGGGTACCTTATCACCCCCTGTTTTGAAGTCTTCTGAAAGCCCAAACTTTGTGGATCAACGGTGATTGGGAAGAGAAGATAAAAGTAACACCCCCAGTTAATGTTTCCCATTTGGAAAACCTGTGATGCTTTGTATTAGAGAGACGCCAAATGCTATTAGACAGACATTCCCTCCCTGCCTGGAATAGACCGTTCCATTACGATGCACCTTCTACCTAAGCTGGAAGCCATAAGCTCCTCGACCAAAGGGTCGTTACGTGTTGGATAGACCAATTCTAAGCAACTTTTCAATTAGTCTTCATTATTTATTTCTTATAGGTTTTGAACTATTTGACTTATTCTTCAACTTCTTTGCAGCTTTCAAATGGGGGGGGGTCACTGACCCCGGCAACTAAAAAAAAACTATTACTCTGTGAGGCTCCCGTTTTATTGTTATTGTTACTTTTTATAACTTTTTTTCTATTCAGTCCCTCTCCTATTCATATATCAGTCTCTCTTTCAAACCACTCCTTGGTTGCTATTGTTATTCGGACCCTAGCAACCAGATAACTCCAAACTGGAGAGTTGCTGAACAATTATTGAAATAAAAAAAAAAACTACAATTAATACAAAATGAAGACCAATTGCAAATTGATTTTATTAGCAGCCATTCTTGCGCTGCATTTGGTTTATAAAATCATCTGTGTTCGGCCATAAAAACATTCACCCAAAAAATTTCCATTTGTAAGAAGGGGAATTACTTATTGGAGGAAAGGTACTGCTTATGTAAAAGAATTGGCTTTTTATTAAATGTGCCCATAAACATATCTCTGTGTTTTCCTTGAATCCCTATGTAGAATATTGAGGGAAGGGGCTCCTGTGCCTCATTGTGCTAAACTGGACTGATTAATTGCGTGGGGGTAATTAATATTGCCGGGGGGCTGGTCAAAATGGGAAAGCGCAGGGCAGGGTGGGGTAAAACTGTTGCTGATAAAGAGGTTTAGTTGAAGAACTGGATGGGTTAATATCTCTGCAGGGGGTTGTTAGAGTGGGTTCTACTGTGGGTACTTAAATGGTTAATATGTACCTGATGGGGCTGAAAGATACATTCCGATTTCACGGGCCGATTGTAGCTGCCGATATCAGTCCCTTAGACCGACTCGGCAGCTTATCGGCCCGTGTAGGGGCACTAACGACGGGCCTGCCCGACCGATATCTGGCCTGAAATCGGGCAGATATCGATCGGGCAGGTTAGAAAATTTAGTTGGATCCGACTGGGCCCATTACCATCATTTTAATTTGATCGTTTGGCCCCAGGGCCCAACGACTGAATTAGCCTATATACACCCGATATCGCCCACCCGTAGGCCACATTTCTAAAGGTCCCCATACACGGGCCGATTGTAGCTGCTGATATGGGTCCCTTAGACTGACTCAGCAGCTTATCGGCCTGTGTATGGGCTCAACCGACGGGCCTGCCTGCCTATCTGAAATCGTGCAGATATCCATCGGGCAGGTTAGAAAATTTAGTTGCACCAGGGACCCTGAACCAACTGTACCCATTACCCAGGGCCAAACGATTGAATTAGCCTTAAATCACCCGATATCGCCCACCCGTAGGTGGGGATATCGGGAGAACATCCGCTCGCTTGGCGACATCACCAAGTGAGCAGATCTTCACGTGTATGGCCACCTTTAGTCTTTGCCCCCCATTCTTAATATTGGAATTCCGAACACTTCCCAGCAGCCCATTAGTACATGGAGGTGCTTGATATAGGAGAACGTCTATGCTGGTTTCAGGCCTGGATTTGTGGGCAGGTCACAAAGGCTCAGGCCTTAGGTGGCAAATATCGGGGAACAGTGGCGGCAGGAAGGACCAGTGAGAGTGGGTGAAAGTGGTGGGGGGCAGGGTGCAAGTGGTGGAAGGTGTGAGTAGCGGGGGTGGTGGTGCAAGCAACAGAGAGGCCTAGGGACTCAAAAGTTTACATCCAGCCCTGGTTGGATTCGTTATCTTCTATTAGGGGTAGCCCTGCTAGCCCACAGTATGGCTGCATGTATGCCCAAACTGTAGCCTAGCCCCGCCTGGCCCAGCTCCACTGGGTGCATTGATTTCAGCCTCTGGGGGTGACAGAGCAGTATCCCCCTTGACAGAATGTAGGGAATTCAGCTTCAGGTTGGGGCAAGAACCTGTAGCTGAAGTAAGGGGGGTGCTGCAATGCAGTGGGGGGCTCAGGGCAATGGCCGTGACTCCTTCCACCTCACTGATTATCCTGCTGCTGCTGCTGCTGCTGAACATTCTTGCGGAGATCTGGCAGCAGCGAGGGGGCCTCCGCCCAAGCAAGAAAGGGAAACCAATCCCCTGCTGGTTTATATCCAAAACACGCTCGTCCATCATCTGGAAAAGGAAGTTTATGTTGGCAGCCCTCGCAAACCGAATTTCCCTCTCTCACGGTGGAGCCGGGGCACATTAACCCGTAACATGAAAGGTAATAATAAGGATTTAGTCTTAGTTATCTAAATATAATGCAATGGCCCCTCCAGTAATCCGTTTAGTTCCCTGGCCTTGAATCTTTACGGCTGAGACACGGCTGGGGGGCAGGTTATAAAGGGTGTGGGGGTCTGACTCTCAGCATGCAGGACCCCCCCACCAGAGAATAAGATATTAGCAATTCAATGCAGGAATCATGGGTAGTACAGTATATAAGGCAAATGCTGCAGAGCTGCAGTTGAGCTAAAGAATTGCTGCCTGGTGTATCCATTGCACCACACTGACCACGTAATGTTACTTACCATAAAGTGAATATGGAACAGGTATGGGACCCGTTATCCAGAATAAGGGGTTGTTCGGTAATTCTGATCTCCTACCTTAAGTCTGCTAATAAAATTATTTAAACAGTAATTAAACGCAATAGGATTGTTTTGGCTCCAATAAGATGGGGCCTTACCAGCGCTCTGTAAAGGGGAAGAATAACCCCCTCCTCCCGTGAATCTATAACCCTTTTAATACAGCTCAGAACCTTGTTTGCCCTTGCAGCTGCTGCCTGGCATTGCTTGCTACAGCCAAGTTTATTATCTACAATGACTCCAAGCTCCTTCTCCATTATGGATTTGCCTAGTGCAGTCCCATTAAGGGTATACGAGGCTGCATATTTTTACACCCCAGGTGCATGACCTTACATTTATCCGCATTAAATCCTATCTGCCACTTAGCCGCCCAGACTGCCAGTTGGCCAAGATCCTGCTGCAGGGATGTCACATCCTGGGTAGAATTGACTGGTCTGCAGAGTTTTGTGTCATCTGCAAACACTGATACATTACTTATAATACCCTCCCCTAAAGGTCCCCATACATGGGCAGATTGTAGCTGCCGATATGGGTCCCTTGGACAGATTCGGCAGCTTATCGGCCCGTGTAGGGGCAGAAACAAGGGCCCTGGCCGACCGATATCTGGCCTGAAATTGGCCAGATCTCGATCGGCTAGGTTAGAAAATTCCGTCTGATCGGGGACCACATCGGCTCGTTGATGTGGTCCCCGAACCGACTGCCCCATTGCCGCCAGTATAATTCGATCGTTTGGCCCCTGGGCCAAACGATCGAATTATTATTTTATTAAACTACACGCTCCCCGATATTGCCCACCCGTAGGTGGGGATATCGGGTGCAGATCCGCTCGCTAGGCGAGCGGATCTCAGCGTCATTAATGAACAAACTAAACAAAAGTGGACCCAAAAAATCAGCGAAACAGCAAAAAATTGTCGCCAGTGTGCCCTACTGTATCTGTAGCACCTTGCCTGTACCTGACTCAATAAATATACACAGCAATGCAGCAATCTAGGCCCTGACTGTTCCGTGCTACAAATCTTATGTTTTTGGGTTCCACTGAGACATCTGGGGAATATGGGTCCCTCCCATATAGATTGTAAGCTATACGGGGCAGGGACCTCCATCCTTTTTATCTATTATTATCTTAATAACCCCCTGTTTGTATTAATGCATTCTACTGTACAGCGCTGGGTACATAAGTAGCGCTTTATAAATAAAGATATACATACAAATGGGTTGACAAGCAACATGGGGTGCTGGCCATGATCAGCACTAAAAGAGTTAAGGGCACCTATACTTTGCTCTTCTGAGCAAATCTGCATTAATTGTATTTTTATCTAGTTTTAACGATATTAGCAATTGTTACATTAATATAATGAATTTGACACAGCGCCACCTACTGTTCATTGCGGCCAATTGGCCAATTGAAAATGAATTTGGTAAGAACGAGGAGTATCTTTCATGAGAAGTCTTTCATGTTGTTTTACTTAGAATTGACCAGAGAATGCCCAATGACTTTTCTCTGCTCACTAACTTCATTTTCTGAGCAAGAAACTTCACTACATTTTCAGCCCCGTCAGACAAAATGAACAGCAGGTGGTGCTGCGGTTTTAAATTCATTATTTTATCGGTGTAAAAAATTGCTAATATCTTGAAAACTGCAAGATGCAATGAAGCTACAGTGTCAGACCCTGATTTGATAAACTAATAGCAGCAGATCTGTATCAATAAAGTCTCCCCCCCACCCCCCTTAAATGTACTTATACTGTCAGGGTCGGACAGGGGGGTGCAGGGCCCACTGGGTCTCCCACCCCAGGGGCCCTCTAGGTACCCCCCTAACCCCCTGAAGGGGCCCCCCACCCGGCATCCTCCCCTGACCATGTGGTCGGGCAGACGGAGTTCCCCAGACTGGGCCTCCGACCCTGTATACTGTGCTATATATAACGGAACAGAGCTGGGCACTCATGGTAAGGCTGAAGCTCAGTAACAGGTGTGACGGGTCTGTGATAAAGAGAAACAGATTTAATTTTTCTCTAATGAGATTAAGGGCTGATACCCAAAGCCTCCAACAAGTCTGCCCTGGAACAATAGGCAAGAGCCAGCAGGGGGCGATAATCCAGTAACCCTGGCATTAATATATCTCCACATCCCTGCCATAATAACAATAGGGACTTGCTGGGAGGCTGGGCCAATAGGGACATAAAAAGAGCCCCAAAGAGAGACCTGTAGTCAGTCTTCAGAGAGGGTAGGGGGTACTTACCTGGGCATGTAGAGAACTCGTTCAGCAACCACAAAGCCCACCCTGAAGAACAAGTTAGAAGCCGGTATGAATGGAAAGACCAGGAACAGCAGCCCGACCAGGACTTCTCTGCGTGGCGCCCTCTGGGGGAGAAATAAAACATCTCAGTAGGAGAACTGGCAATTCCTCAGTCTGTCATTTTCCTACAGGTTCTCACTTGGCCCACTTTCCCAGTAGTGTCTACTTTAGAAGCTTCTCCTTACACCAAGGTAACCAGCATTGCACGTATAGAATGATGGCAGGAAGCCCATGGTTTAAAGAGAATCTTAAGAAGAAAGCTCTTTCCAGGGGGAGACGTTGGTACCTTGTAGTACTTTATGTGGTACCAACCAATGGGCATCACATTAGCTGACCTATGTTACACTGAGGAGCATCAACTGATGTAGAGACCTTAACTTCATTGGAACTGGACCCAGGGGATTTTTGGCCATGCTCAAGGCTCACCCTCACCAAACCCATTTATGGCCTTGACCAAGCCAAGTTACTTCTTCCCCCAACAGGAGCAGAAATATGGGTGTAGAACCCAGAGACGGGTGTAGAACCCAGCCAAGACCTAATACCATTCTTCTGCTGTTCTTCATTCTCTTTGGGGGTGAAGCTCTGATCAGAGTGTTTCTTGTGTTGTGTGTAACCATTTGTCTACTTTACAGACCCACATAAAGTGTAGCACCCAGCATCTAACTCCTTTACTATGGGCTATAGCACCCACAACTCTCAGCCATGATGTCTCCCTACTGATCTACAGATGGAGCTGAATATAACCCCCATTCAGGGTATCCCAGATCAGTATCAATTAAATCATTCTTTGGCATCTCTGCACTTTACTATTAATAACAATCAAATTGTAGCCTCACAGAGCAATAGTGCTTTGACCACCAAAGACCCCATTTGAAAACTCAAGCCAAATCATTTAAACTCTATAAAAAATGATGTCCAATGGAAAAACTGCTAAGAATATATATATATATATATATATATATATAAAAGTCCCTGCGTGTGCGGCTCATTGTCTTGCTATATATATATATATATATATATACACACAATAGAATAGGTCTATACAGGTATGGGACCTGTTATCCAGAATACTCGAGACCTGGGGTTTTCTGGATAAGGGATCTTTCCATAATATGGATCTTCATACCTTACGCCTGCTAAAAATCATTTAAATATTGAATAAACCCAATAGGGCTGTTCTGCCCCAATAAGGGGTAATTATATCTTAGTTGGGATCAAGTACAGGTACTGTTTTATTATTACAGAGAAAAGGGAATCATTTAACCATTAAATAAACCCAATAGGGCTGTTCTGCCCCAATAAGGGGTAATTATATCTTAGTTGGGATCAAGTACAGGTACTGTTTTATTATTACAGAGAAAAGGGAATCATTTAACCATTAAATAAACCCAATAGGGCTGTTCTGCCCCCAATAAGGGGTAATTATATCTTAGTTGGGATCAAGTACAGGTACTGTTTTATTATTACAGAGAAAAGGGAATCATTTAACCATTAAATAAACCCAATAGGGCTGTTCTGCCCCAATAAGGGGTAATTATATCTTAGTTGGGATCAAGTACAGGTACTGTTTTATTATTACAGAGAAAAGGGAATCATTTAACCATTAAATAAACCCAATAGGACTGTTCTGCCCCCAATAAGGGGTAATTATATCTTAGTTGGGATCAAGTACAGGTACTGTTTTATTATTACAGAGAAAAGGGAATCATTTAACCATTAAATAAACCCAATAGGACTGTTCTGCCCCCAATAAGGGGTAATTATATCTTAGTTGGGATCAAGTACAGGTACTGTTTTATTATTACAGAGAAAATTATTTGTTTGAAATTATTTGCTTATAATGGAGTCTATGGGAGATGGCCTTTCCATAATTCAGAACTTTCTGGATAACAGGTTTCTGGATAAGGGATCCCATACCTGTATTAATATCTAGGGTCGTGTATGGGTGTGGGGGCACAGAGACATGTCTGCAAATGAATTACAGATAACAATACAGTTCTACCCCCCCATACAGATGATAAGGTGCAATGGCCACATGACACGTATGAATGGACACAATTAAAGGGGTAAATATCAAGCTGCTAACAGATTAAATAAGCCCCAATGGGGGAGGAGATCAGGAATACAGACAAGAGAGAGAGAGTTTGAGGGAGATTCCTATTTCTCTTGCTTGGGAATGTGGCTCTGGGGGGGCTGAGCTCCTTCCCTTAAGGGGCCCTTCAGCTCCGACAGAATGCAGGCTATGGAATCCAGTTCCCAGCGTTTATTATTTTACTATAAACAATGGCCCTAAGGTATCTCCCTCTGTCAGAAGCCAAGAGCCCGCAGCCATGGAACAGCTGCCAGGAATTCCTTTATTATTAATCTAGAAACGGGGAGAGAGAGGCGGGGGGGGGGGGGGGGGGCAGATTTAGCCCCAAACACTCACTGATCTGACAGGTTTCTGATTTCTCAAAAATGGCACTTTCCTCAGAAGTAAAAAAAAAACAAAAAACAGAATTTCTATTAATAGGACTGCCGTATCCCCTCCCGTGTACAGTAGCCATGTGTAGCTTAATAGCACACTATCTTGAAAATACACTTTGTATTTGCTCCTGAGTGTTTGGGGACCTGAAGAAGGGTTTTGGGGAGAAAAAGTTGTCCTTGTGGCTCCGTCCAACACTAAGGGGCTGATTTACTAATCCACAAATCCGAATCCGAATGGGAAAAATTCCGATTGGAAAACGAACATTTTGCGACTTTTTAATAATTTTTGCGACTTTTTCGTAGCCGTTACGACTTGCGCGAATTGTCGCGACTTTTTCATAGCCAGTACGACTTGCGCGAATTGTCGCAACTTTTTCATAGCCAGTACGACTTGAGCGAATTGTCGCGACTTTTTTATTGCCATTACAAATTTCGTGAATTGTCGCGACTTTTTCATAGCCATTATGACTTTCGTGAATTGTCGCGACTTTTTCATAGCCGGTACGACTTTCGTGAATTGTCGCGACTTTTTCATAGCCGGTACGACTTTCGCGAATTGTCGCGACTTTCGTATTGAGCGCTCGAAAAAGTCGCAAAAATACCGGGCATTACGAAAAAAAAACGCATTCGGACGCTTTTCGGACGTTCGTGGATTAGTAAATGTGCCCCTAATTGTAGCTTTGCATTATATGCCTTAGTATAATAAGGTTGTAGAGAGTCACATTATCTCCTAGAAGACATAGAACAGCAAAACCAGAAATCAAAGGCTCGCTAGTTAGTAGCTGAGATATAATCAAAACTCACATCTACTAAGTACAATCATTTGCACAAACAATAGAAGAAAAGAGAATAGAAGGAGAAGGGTGGAGAGCAGGGAAGAAATGGATAGAGAGTAGAAGAGGATGGAGGAAAGGAAAGAATGGGAGTGGGGAAAGAGGTTAAGTAAATCAAAGGAAGACTTTGAACAGGGTAGTGGATAGAAAATATAGAAAACAAGAGGTAGGGTAGCGGAGAGGAGAGAAAGGGAAAGTAGGAGGTGAGGGGTGGGGTAGTGGAAGTAAGAATAGAAGTAGTGTAGTGGAAACGATATGAGAGAAAAGAAAAGATAAGGTAGGGAAGGGAGAGGAGAGGAAGGTTGGTGAGAGGAACCAAGATGTCACCATGAAGCTTGCCAAGGTGATTTTCTCCCCAATAGAGAACAGTAGTGCCCTGCCAGAACTGGGCTTCACCAATGCCCTTTTGGGGCCCTGGAACTTTTACAGGGAGAACCTGAACACTGTGGAGAGAAAAACAAAAATGCAGTGCAGGCAAGGATAAACCAAAAACATAACCAAAATCAGGCAAGAGGTCAAGGCATGCTGAGGTCTTTTAAGGTCAAAAATCAGGTTGAGGGTCAAAACCAGACCGGATTTTTAAAGGGGAAGACCAGGGACCGGGTTGCCGAAAGGTAAGGGCGCACGCTGGTTCCCCACTTTACAATACCAGGGGTCTCTTGTACCTCAAATTCCTGATGCCCCACAATAGAAACAGGAGGAGGAGGAGGAGAATCCAAGGAAAAGGCATTCTTAACCATGGGTTTCAATATAAAGACATAAAAGAATTAGAAATGTTCATGCTATGGGTTAAATCCAATTTGACACAGACCGGGTTGACAAGCTCCTTAATCTTAAACGGACCAATAAAACGCGGACCCAGCTTTGGAGAAGGTACCAAAAGATGGGTGTTCTTAGTGGATAGCCAGACAAAATCCCCAACCTGTAGGGAGGAGTAGGCTTGCGATGTTTATCTGCTGATGATGATTAGAAGCTTTAACCAAAGCTTTGTGAGTACGGCCCAAATAGTCTGGAAACCACAAACAATAGATTCAGCAATGGGAACATTAACCTTGGTGTAAACAGGAGGCAAGGACAAAGGATTCAAACCGTACATGAAGGAAAAAGGAGAGAAGCCCAAGGACTCTTGACAAAAATTATTATGGGCAAACTCTGAAAAATTATCGTGATTTTGCGAGATAAAACTGCGGAAAACTGTTCCAAGGCTTGATTAGTTCTTTCAGTCTGACCTAAATTTTGCCCAAAAGCTTGAAAAATGCATGCCAAAAACAGGAGACAAACTGAACACCATGATCAGACCCAATAGAGGAAGGAAATCCATGTAATCGGAAAATCTCCTTGACAAAAATCACAGCCAAAAAAGCAGCAGACGGAAGCTTCTTCAGAAGAACAAAATGGACTATCTTAGAAAAACAATCAACTACCACAAAAATATAGTAGTAGTAAAATCAGCGGATCTGGGTAACTCAACAATAAAGTCCATGGAGATATCGGACCAGGGCTGAAATGGAACTGGCATTGGCTGAAGTAATCCACAAGGGAGGGAACAAGGAGTCTGCTGTCAAGCACAAATAGTACAGGCAGAAACATCCTGAGCAAAAGAAGACCAACAAACATATCTGGCAGTGAGTTCAGCTGCCATTTTAACACCAGGATGACCAGCAATCTAGGAAGAATGACCCCAAGCAAGGACTTGAGTAACCTTGGATTGAGGAAGGACACTCAGGGGGAGACATGGAGACAAAAATACTGGAGCAAACACCCTCTATGGGGGAACAATGGGACAGGGAGGGAGTGTAGAACTCTTCAGGACCCAAGGAACTTGACAAAGCATCAGCTTTGATGTTTTTAGTACCAGGCCTATAGGAAATTATAGAATTGAACCTAGAGGAAAAACAATGCCCAGCGAGCTTGACATGGGTTCAGACTCTTGGCAGATGAGATATAATAGAGGTTCTTGTGGTCAGTGATAATAGTAATAGGATCAAAGGAACCCTCCAATAAATGATGCCAGTCCTCCAAAGCCAGCTTAATGTATAATAACCCCCGGTGCCAACATCATAGTTCCTTTCGGTAGAAGATAAAAGAAAAGCCCAAGGATGTAAGGGCCATTGAAACCCAGATCATTGATTCAAGATTTTCTTGAACACATTCTTTTATTGGTTCAACCCCTGGGAGCAACAGTACCAGGAATAAGGTCAATAGGACAGCTGTAAGGCATATGAGGAGGAAGAACCAAAATAATTCATAAAATTCATAAAATCTTTGTAACATTCAGACAGAATAGTAAGATCGTGGGTAACAGAAGAATGTTACCCACGATCTACAGGGGCTGAAAGACAACTGAAACGACAGGAAGATCCCCAAGCAGAGAGCTGTCGAGAGGTCCAATCAGAACTGGATTGTGATGCCTCAACCAATGAAGCCCAAGAATAATAGGCCAACCAACTTGCAACAGCAAAGAAACAGTAGCATTAGACAAAAGTCCGGGGCTAACAGGCCTGTCATCCACAGCTTGAGCAGAAAGAGGTACCTTCAGAGGTACAAAGGGGAAGCCACAGGATTCACCAAAAGTCAACAAAACTACCAGAATCCAGAAGAGCCTGACAAGAAAACGACAGGGAAGCAGGAACAAAAATTGTTGCATGAAAATTATCTGGTTTCGATACTGCCCCCTCAGACCTAGTCGTTTAGGTCTAAAGCATATGACCACTCTGACCACAATTATTGACTTTCTCCTGCGAGTTCTTTCTTCAGGAGTCAGATGAGTAGCACCCAGCTGCATGGGCTCCTCAGCAGGAGATACAGAGGAACTGATACCGTAACTGACTTTTGTTATTTTGTTGTTTCTATGATTGTCTTTCTTTCATCCTAATCTTTGAATCGAGAAGGAAGGTCACGTGCAGCCAATTCATCTTTGAGATCATCAGGCCAAGCCCCCGCACCAAACCCCCTTCTTCTGCCTACCCCTAGTTCTGGCCCTGCTCACAAGCTTGTCATAAGACAAGTGGTAAGGTCATGGAACTGAGAGAAAAAAGGGAAACGGAGAGGTAGGGTAGTGGAAAGAAGAGCAGAGGTAAGGTAGTTGAAAGAAGATTAGTATGGTAGTGGACAGAAGACAAGTGGTAGGGTCATGAAACTGGGAGAAGAAAGGGGAAAGATAGGTAAGATAGTGGAAAGACATGGAGAGAAGAGAAGAGGTAGGGTAGTAGAAAGAAAAGGAGAGAAAACAGTAGAAAGGCAGAGGTAGGGTACTGGAAGTCAGAAAAGAAACAAACAGAAGATGTAAAGTAGTAGAAAGGAGTGAAAAGCAGGAGTAAGAGAAGGAAGGCAAGAAGAAAAGGGAATTGGCACAATGAAGAAGATTAAAGGAGAGGAGGGAACAGAGGGTGGAGCAGAAATGTGAAAGTGAGGTTAGGAATGGAAAGGACAGTACAGCAAATAAGAAAGGAACTCAAGAAGATGTACCTTCAAGAATGCCAAGCAGTGTAAGGCCAATGACCCCACGATGCCCACGAAGAGCAAAGTTGCTAAGTTTCGTACATCCCATAGAGAGTTGATTAGAGGGATACTTCCAACCTGCCAATCATAGCACAGGGTGATGGGGGCCAGTAGAAGCCAGGAGTTAAACGCCAGGAGGTACAAGTAGGTCAGGAACCTAAAACAGAAATGTACACAGTAGGTCCCATGAGAGTTACAAGTGAGTGCTACATGTGATATTCACACCATCATTAGAGATATGGCATTAGAGATATTAGCAATATGGCAGTTCTAACCCATATGTATAAAAACAGCTAAACAAGCACCAAAGGAACAACGGAGTGGAACAGCAGCTCAGATATCATTTTCTTAAGCCTACTAATAGGGGACTCAATTATTAGAAAGGTGGATAGGGTAATTTGTCGTAAGGATACTTTCTGTTGCTTGCATAGTGCTAGGGTTCGGCATGTGGTGGAACGAGTAGCTGGGGAGGAGCTGGGGTATGGAGCTGGAGGATGCTGGGGGTGGAGCTGGAGGGAGCTGGAGGATGCTGGAAGGGAGCTGGAGGATGCTGGGGGTGGAGCTGGAGGAAGCTGGGGGGAGCTGGAGGATGCAGGGGGTGGAGCTGTAGGATGCTGGGTGGGAGCTGGAGGATGCTGGGGGTGGAGCTGGAGGAAGCTGGGGGGGAGCTGGAGGATGCGGGGGGTGGAGCTGTAGGATGCTGGGTGGGAGCTGGAGGATGCTGGGGGTGGAGCTGGATGATGCTGGAAGGGAGCTGGAGGATGCTGGGGAATGGAGCTGGAGAATGCTGGGTGGGATGCTGGGGGGAGCTGAGAGGCCCTGTGATTTGTGACACTGGCCCAGCCCGTCGGTAAGTCAATGTGGCCCCTGAGGCAAAAGGTTTGCCCACCCCTGTTATAGTGTCACAATAGCCTTGGATATTCTGCTTGTTCAAGAACTCATCCAGGCCCCTCTTAAAGGCATTAACAGAATCTGCCATTACAGCATCACTAGGAAGGGCATTCCCCAACCTCACTGCCCTCCCCGTGAGGAACCCCCTACGCTGCTTCAAATGGAAGCTCCATTCCTCTAATCTAAAGGGGGGGCCCCTGGTGCGTTGATTGTTTTTATGGGAAAAAAGAACCCCCCTATCTGCCTATAATCCCCTCTAATGTACTTGTACAGAGTAATCATGTCCCCTCGCAAGCGCCTCTTTTCCAGAGAAAACAACCCCAACCCTGACAGTCTAACCTCATAGTTTAACCCTTCCATCCCCTTTACCAGTTTAGTTGCAGTCTCTGCACTCTCTCCAGCTCATTAATATCCTTCTTAAGGACTGGAGCCCAAAACTGCCCCCCATACTCAAGGTGAGGCCTTACCAGGGACCTATAAAGAGGCAAAATTATGTTTTCATCCCTTGAGTCAATGCCCTTTTTTATACAAGACAGCACTTTATTTGCTGTAGTAGCCACAGAATGACACTGCCTGGAATTAGACAACTTGTTATCTACAAAACCCCCCAGATCCTTCTCCATTAAGGATCCCCCCAACACACTACCATTCAGTAGATAGTTTGCGTTTATATTATTCCTACCAAAGGGCATAACTTTGCACTTGTCAACATTGAACCTCATTTTCCATTTTGCTGCCCAGTTTTCCAATTTTGCATGACAACTTTATGTCACAGGTTGTTGAGGAGCCAACCAGGAACCATGCTATATTGGATCTAGTGATCTCTAATGATCCAGAACGTATAGCAAATGTGCAAGTGGTTGAACCCCTGGGTAACAGTGACCATAATGTTATTTGATTTGATGTTTGGTGCAAAAAACAAATATACATTGGGGCAATGAATTTTAGAAAAGTAAATTTTACCCCCATAAGGGCAGCGCTTCAGGGCATAGATTGGGGCATTATGTTTTCCGCTAAAAACACAGAGCAGAAATGGTTGTCATTTAAAATGATATTAAATCATTACTGTTCTCAATTTATTTCCTTAAGAAGTAAATTTAGAAGCATTAAAAATCACCCTATGTGCTTAACTTATATGTAAAGATGTGATCTATTTGGATTTTGCCAAAGCATTTGATTCCGTTCCCCACACACCTAAACTAAGGTCTATTGGTCTTAGTGAAGTCGTTTGCACATGGATAGAAAACTGGCTACAGGATCGGGTACAGAGGGTGGTTGTTAATGGCACATTCTCTACTTGGAGTAAGGTTCTCAGTGGGGCCGCTCAGGGTTCTGTACTGGGTCCACTTTTGTTTAACTTGTTCATAAATGACTTAGGGGAGGGTATTATGAGTAATGTATCAGTGTTTGCAGATGGCACAAAACTCTGCAGACCAGTCAATTCTATCCAGGATGTGACATCCCTGCAGCAGGATCTTGGCCAACTGGCAGTCTGGGCGGCTAAGTGGCAGATGAGATTTAATGTGGATAAATGTAAGGTCATGCACCTGGGATGTAACAATATGGAGCCACTTATACCCTTAATGGGACTGCACTAGGCAAATCCATAATGGAGAAGGAGCTTGGAGTCCTTGTAGATAATAAACTTGGCTGTAGCAAGCAATGCCAGGCAGCAGGGGCAAGGGCAAACAGGGTTCTGAGCTGTATTAAATGGGGTGGGATAATAAGGGGCAGTAACAACAGTAACAACCAACATGTTGTAGACTAGTGAGATGGGAAGATGGCATGGATCTGTGCCTAAACCATAGTATTGTATCCAATAATGCCATGATATATATGCATATATAAAGGTTCTGCAGGGAAGTTACAATTGCCCCGGGGTAGGTACCCAGCATGTCGGCTGCACCTGGAACCAAATGCACATTGCTTGTTAAATGTAACTATAGATTAGCCCAGTAATTACCCCTTAATATAAACCTGCCCCTCTGGGCTGGAACTAGGGGTGGGCAGAAGAGGCACCTGCCTAAGGTGCAATGATGAGGGGGCACAAGGCAGATACCTCTCCTGCCCACCCCTAGTCTGCGCTCCCTTGTCATTGCCCCTGCAGCTTATCATTGCACAGGGAGGCAATCACCACGCCGGTCACTGCATTGTGCATGGAGGGGGGGAGGTTGCAGGGGCGAGGTGGCCGACTAGGTTGCCCAGGGCACCTGGTCAGCTTTACCTGACCCTGCTGCCCCTGTCCTGGTTTCCTGTGCAGGTTTTGTCACCGGGGGCAAAAGGAAAATGGGCAATGACCGGCTAATGGAGTCTCTGTGGCTATAGGCGCCTATTTAAACATTATTGCTCTCTTCCCTATGAACTAACCCTGTGGCTTCTGCCAATTAGCTATAATGGGTTAATTAACAAGGGGGGGGGTCCAGCCCACTTAAACCAGTGAAAGAATTGCAATTACTGGGTTTGTTTATAATATTGTTAAAGGAGAAGGAAAGGCTAAGTCACTTGGGGGTGCCAAAATGTTAGGCACCCCCAAGTGACTTAGAGCGCCTACCTTGTACCCCGGGCTGGTGCCCCTGTACGGAGGGAACAGCACCAGCCCGGGGCACCTGTAGACACTGCTTCCTCCTTCCTTTGCGCGCTGCCGGCGAAATCCTTTAATGTTTAAGTTCGGCTTTTCACTCTACTGCGCATGCGCGCGCAAGCGAGGAGGAAGGAGGAAGCGCCGGCAGCTACCCCGGGCTGGTGCTGTTCCCTCCGTACAGGGGCACCAGCCCGGGGTACAAGGTAGGCGTTCTAAGTCACTTGGGGGTGCCTAACATTTTGGCACCCCCAAGTGACTTAGCCTTTCCTTCTCCTTTAAGCCTCCTCCTTCCATGTCTGGCCAGGAGTATAAACTAGTCGGTCTCTCCCCAGAAGTTTATACTAGTCAGACTCTACCCAGGAGTATAGACTAGTTGGTCTCTCCCCAGAAGTTTATACTAGTCAGACTCTACCCAGGAGTATAGACTAGTTGATCTCTCCCCAGAAGTTTATACTAGTCAGACTCTACCCAGGAGTATAGACTAGTTGGTCTCTCCCCAGAAGTTTATACTAGTCAGTCTCTACCCAGGAGTATAGACTAGTTGGTCTCTGCCAGGAGTATATACCACTTGGTCTCTGCCAGGAGTATATACCACTTGGTCTCTGCCAGGAGTATATACCACTTGGTCTCTGCCAGGAGTATATACCACTTGGTCTCTGCCAGGAGTATATACCACTTGGTCTCTGCCAGGAGTATATACCACTTGGTCTCTGCCAGGAGTATATACCACTTGGTCTCTGCCAGGAGTATATACCACTTGGTCTCTGCCAGGAGTATATACCACTTGGTCTCTGCCAGGAGTATATACCACATGGTCTCTGCCAGGAGTATATACCGCTTGGTCTCTGCCAGGAGTATATACCGCTTGGTCTCTGCCAGGAGTATATACCACTTGGTCTCTGCCAGGAGTATATACCACTTGGTCTCTGCCAGGAGTATATACCACTTGGTCTCTGCCAGGAGTATATACCGCTTGGTCTCTGCCAGGAGTATATACTGCTTGGTCTCTGCCAGGAGTATATACTGCTTGGTCTCTGCCAGGAGTATATACTGCTTGGTCTCTGCCAGGAGTATATACCACTTGGTCTCTGCCAGGAGTATATACCACTTGGTCTCTGCCAGGAGTATATACCGCTTGGTCTCTGCCAGGAGTATATACCGCTTGGTCTCTGCCAGGAGTATATACCACTTGGTCTCTGCCAGGAGTATATACCACTTGGTCTCTGCCAGGAGTATATACTAGTCAGTAGACATGGGAGGAGCTGTGTAACCCAGTAACACTATGGCTAATGGAACAAACTGGCTTCCGGCCAGGGACATTTTCGCTCCGTACCTGGTGAGGGGGTAAGGTGAGAAGGAAGCCGGATTGTCTTGTTCCGAGAACAAAGGCATTGAGCCTCCCATGATTCGCAGGCGGAAATATAAAACCAGGGCAACCTGCCAGGAAGACAAAAGTTTGTTTAATCAGCTTTCCTTACCAGGGAGCAGTGTGTGGCTGAGAGCTACTGGGTCCCATTATTATTATTCTTTCTTATAGATACGAGGGAATAATCATAATAACCTTTTAACATTGTTACCTTACTCTTCCTTCTTATAGGGCCATGAATTCTGGGGCCCCTGAGCAAAATGTGAAAAATACCCACCCCGCATCTATCTACCATCAGAGGGGGAGGAAAGGTCTATGTAAATACAGCCATAAGCGCTTACAGTAATGCTGCACTGAGTCCTCTATCAAAAGAAACACAGGATTTCTTGTCTCTGTTTTTGTAAACATGATGTTCCAGTGTCTGACTTCCTCTCTCAGAAACAGCCTTAATTCCCGGGGCCAGAGTCTGCGCAGCTCTCTCCTCTCTCCCCCTCCCACCAGAATGCTAAGAACTCCCCCCCCTCCCTTAGGAATGTGGGATCTCAGCTATAACGGCTAGAGCTGCAGCAGGTAGCTACTTAAAATGGTGGCTGCTATCTTAAGCAAATGGAGAAAGCTTCTAGAGCTGTTACTCAGGTATGGGAATGGTTTCTGCAGAATAAATATAGTGTTCTAGGCGGCACTAATGTGGCAAATCTATTGGCAGTAAAATGCCAAAATGGCTTTCCTTGTACTTTCATTACACATTTTCACTAATTTTATAGCTACGGTATGTGTAAGTGTAATTGCTACTGAAACCAATTCTGGTTCTGACTCATGAAACAATGCAGTAGAAGTCAGAACTGAAACAGAGAGACACTGCTTTTAACAGCAATTACCCATAGCCATAAAGATAATACACTTTGCCAGATGAATGGCCTCTGTGCTGGGGATCAGGGGGGCCCTAGAGCCCCCTAGAGCTCCGTAATAAGGTGGATAGAGGCGCCCCCCAGCACCAGGCTGCACAGAACTGGGCTCCGAGCTGACACCAACGTTCCACTTACATAGAGGGAAACCAGAGCTGCTCTTTTCAGGAAGGGACCAGCCACATACCAGATGCTCGCGCGGGGGTCTGGAGAGGAGTATCTGGGGGTCACAGAGAGGGAGAGTTTGTAGTGAGATTACACATAGAACAGAACTCAGGGAAGCAATGATTGGCTGATGTTATTTTGTGGGTAGCAATGTGTGAAGACACACAGAGCAACTAGTAGCAGCTACTTGTCGTGGCTACTAAAACAGACAACGCTGATCATTTACTGATAATTGTCTCTATGTGTGTTTTAGCAGAGGCAATTCTCAGTATTGTCTATGGCAGGGGATTTTCTGGTCTTTAGTAGCCGTGACAAGTAGCTGCTACTAGTAGCTCTGTGCGTCTTCACCCTAAAGAGATTTCTCTAAGGCTGAAGACACACGGAGCTACTAGTAGCAGCTACTTGTCATGGCTACTAAAATAGACAGTGTTGATCATTCACTGATAATTGTCTCTACGTGTGTTTTAGCAGAGGCAATTCTCTGTATTGTCTATGGCAGGGGATTTTCTGGTGTTTAGTAGCCATGACCAGTAGCTGCTACTAGTAGCTGTGTGTGTCTTCAGCCTAACACTGGGTACATACACTGGTACAGCCAGTAGATCATCAGCTCAGAGACATATAGAATAGAAGGGCATCTATGTAGCATGGTAACCTTATCAGTAGTGATGAGCGAATCTGTCCCGTTTCGCCCAAAAATTCACCAAACTGTGTAAAAATTTGTGAGAAACACGAAAAATGAAGCGTGCGACAATTTTTTTTTTTGGATGCGCAAAATTTTTCCACTGCAAATTTTTCCGCCCTGTTTCATGAAAAAAATCCGCCAATGGCGAAACGCAGAAGTTCACCGCAAATCCAAATCAGGCATAAAGGCATAACACTGATTTTCCCTTATTGCCATAAGTTTTAATGACAGAAGCAAGCATTATGACAGCTCCCGTCAGCATACAGATACATATATTTCTACACTGAATAAATACACACAGAGGTATATCTAGGTATCATCACACCCCTTGGAGGGGGGCTGGGAGGGGAGGGGTGCGGGGCCCCTGGGGCGGTATGCACCCCTAACCCCCTGCAGGTCCCTGTCCGACGTCTTCCCCTGAATGTGCGTATGTGAAATGCGTCAGGGGAGGACATTGGAGGCCAGAGGAAGCGGCAATAGGGTCGGGTCAGGGCCGCTGGGGCCCACCAGGCCGGGTATTTTCCCAGTGTCCCGGTGGCCCAGTCCGACCCTGGGGGCACCTGGTACTGACTGCCACCTGCCCCACTGGCATCTCCCTCCTGCCTACACCTAGGCCTGAATAGGAGGAGGCGGCTGTACGATGGCACAGATATACACTATTTACTGGAAATTATTATTAACATTTATTTATAAAGCGCCAACATATCCCGCAGCGCTGTACAATAAGTGGGTTACATACATTGGGCATACAGAGTAACATATAAAGCAATCAGTAACCGATACAGGAGGTGAAGAGAGCCCTGCCCAAAAGAGCTTACACTCTACAAGGAGACATACAGAGTAACATATAAAGCAATTAATGAACGATACCAAGAGGCGGAAGAGAGCCCTGCCCAAAAGAAGCTTACAACTCTACAAGGAGTAAACATATAAAGCAATCCAATAACCGATTACAAGAGGGGAAGAGAGCCCTGCCCAAAGCAGGCTTACACTGTACAAGGAGCTAACATGTATAAAGCAATCAATAACCGATACAGGAGGTGAAGAGAGCCCTGCCCAAAAGAGCTTACACTCTACAAGGAGTAACATATAAAGCAATCAATAACCGATACAAGAGGGGAAGAGAGCCCTGCCCAAAAGAGCTTACAATCTACAAGGAGTAACATATAAAGCAATCAATAACCGATACAAGAGGTGAAGAGAGTCCTGCCCAAAAGAGCTTACAATCTAAATGTGGGGGCGCTAGTCAGGCCCGGACTGGGATTCAGAACAGGCCCTGGCATTTCAAGTATCCAGAGGCCCAAACAGCCCCCACCAGCCCACTAAATAATGGCTGTCTATGGCATCTAACAGCCCCTGGCATTTGTCAGAATCCACAAGCTGGGGTCTCTCTGTACCCTGATCTGGGGGTAGCAAAGTCCAACCACCATTGCTGCATTTTCTAAGGGAAGCAACATGGCAACTCCCACTCATAGGTGCACATAGAAACATAAAGACATACAAACCTTTTGCATCTGGTCGGGCACAATAAGAGCAAGTCGTATGTCAGACACACCCCAAAAACCGTGATCCCCGTCTCTTTCACTAAAACAGCACCGGTGCCGAGAATCAGGCTGAGCAGGAGGAACAGAGGAGCCGACGTGGGGGGAAAGCTGTGGCGGGGGGGCCCCGAATCCATGCTCCTGCGAGAGACACACAATGCAGCACAATTCTATTATAGTCCTTCCCACAATGCTCTGCTTCCAGTGCTCTGGCTGCCCATTGAACGCATGAAAAACTGCCAGTGAAGAGGGGTAACCCCACCCATTTGCCATCAGTATAAGGAGATTGCAAGATGAACTAATATCTGAACTAATATCTTTGGGCAGTGGTTCCTGCAGTGTGGGTCTGCCCCCCAAGTAGTGGCTAGGAGGGGGTCTCGCCTCAACATCTCTGGGGGCATGTTGCACGGGTGGCGGGGGCACCCATGTGGGGGTATGGGGCTCCTGGGGTGGCAGTCATGGTGGGCCCTGCACCCCCCAGTCCAACCCTGAACAGCTCCAAAGACAGACAGGCTGTATGAGCCTTTGCATTGTTTCAGGAGTGAGAACCAGCAGTGCACTTAATAAAAAGAGCCTCACAGATACATTTATCAATAGTCATTACACTGACAAATAAATTGCACAAAAACAGGGGGGGGTTACCCCTAACACAAAGGGAGGATTTTCTTGCCTTGGGGTGAGGCCACTTACCTAATGTAGGAGAGGAACGTTAAAAGGAAGAGCAAACAGGAGAGTACATCAGCTCGGCCCACGATCCCAGCTACCTATGGGGGGAGAAATAAATATAAATATATATATATATATATATATATATACAGGTATAGGACCCGTTATCCAGAATGCTTGGGACCAAGGGTATTCCAGATAAGGGGTCTTTCTGTAATTTGTATCTCCATACCTTAAGTCTGCTAAAAAATCAATAAAACGTTAATTAACCCCAGAAGGATTGTTCTGCATCTAAGGATTATTTATATCTTAGTTGGGATCAATTACAGGTACTGTTTTATTATTACAGAGAAAAGGGAATCATTTAACCATGAAATAAACCCAATAGGGCTGTTCTGCCCCAATAAGGGGTAATTATATCTTAGTTGGGATCAAGCACAGGTACTGTTTTATTATTACAGAGAAAAGGGAATCATTTAACCATGAAATAAACCCAATAGGGCTGTTCTGCCCCAATAAGGGGTAATTATATCTTAGTTGGGATCAAGTACAGGTACTGTTTTATTATTACAGAGAAAAGGGAATCATTTAACCATTAAATAAACCCAATAGGGCTGTTCTGCCCCCAATAAGGGGTAATTATATCTTAGTTGGGATCAAGTACAGGTACTGTTTTATTATTACAGAGAAAAGGGAATCATTTAACCATGAAATAAACCCAATAGGGCTGTTCTGCCCCAATAAGGGGTAATTATATCTTAGTTGGGATCAAGTACAGGTACTGTTTTATTATTACAGAGAAAAGGGAATCATTTAACTATGAAATAAACCCAATAGGGCTGTTCTGCCCCCAATAAGGGGTAATTATATCTTAGTTGGGATCAAGTACAGGTACTGTTTTATTATTACAGAGAAAGGGAATCATTTAACCATTAAATAAACCCAATAGGGCTGTTCTGCCCCAATAAGGGGTAATTATATCTTAGTTGGGATCAAGTACAGGTACTGTTTTATTATTACAGAGAAAAGGGAATCATTTAACCATTAAATAAACCCAATAGGGCTGTTCTGCCCCAATAAGGGGTAATTATATCTTAGTTGGGATCAAGTACAGGTACTGTTTTATTATTACAGAGAAAAGGGAATCATTTAACCATTAAATAAACCCAATAGGGCTGTTCTGCCCCCAATAAGGGGTAATTATATCTTAGTTGGGATCAAGTACAGGTACTGTTTTATTATTACAGAGAAAAGGGAATCATTTAACCATGAAATAAACCCAATAGGGCTGTTCTGCCCCAATAAGGGGTAATTATATCTTAGTTGGGATCAAGTACAGGTACTGTTTTATTATTACAGAGAAAAGGGAATCATTTAACCATTAAATAAACCCAATAGGGCTGTTCTGCCCCAATAAGGGGTAATTATATCTTAGTTGGGATCAAGTACAGGTACTGTTTTATTATTACAGAGAAAAGGGAATCATTTAACCATTAAATAAACCCAATAGGGCTGTTCTGCCCCCAATAAGGGGTAATTATATCTTAGTTGGGATCAAGTACAGGTACTGTTTTATTTTTATAGAGAAAAAGGAAATCAGTTTTCAAATTCTGAATTATTTGCTTATAATGGAGTCTATGGGAGACAGGCTTTCCGTAATTCGGAGCTTTCTGGATAACGGGTTTCCGGATAAGAGATCCCATACCTGTATATACATATATACATGTTAGGAGATGAATAATGCAACCCCTATAATTATCACAGGGGGAGGCTTTAACCCATTATTCACTATACAGGATCACAGGGATTCTGGTTGCTAGGTGATCCTACAAATATAGTGCTATAATAAATTAATTAATGATAATGTTACATACTGCCATTGGCAATGCCCCAGCTGGTTCCCCCTCAGATACCAACGAATAGGGAGCATGCTGGGATAGTGTAGCAAATAAACCTAAGGGGTCCTTACAGCCTCCGTGTGGATGGGATGAGCTGAGAAGAGCAAAGCGGCGGCCAACGCCAGTCTCTTATCTTCAAACACAGCCGTGCTACAGGTGAACATGAGCAGCGAGCTGACGGCCGCGTGCAAGACGATATTGATGGCGTGGAAATAAATTGCATTCAGGCCTCCGAGAAAGACATTGATTCTGTAGGGAAGAAAAAAACCCTGGATGCTGCAGAACTACAACCCCAATAAGACTTTAACATAGAATTTATCAAGTCAATGCAACATCTGTTAATTAAACAAGGCATTAGATAAGCTCACACACATATGCAACTTAATAGCCCATGTGAAATTGAAAGTTGCCCCATCAGCGGAGCAAACAAGGGCAAATCCTTGACCTTGCACACAGGGAGCCCAGTGCAGGAAACAATGTAGGGCTCATTTATTAAGGGCTGGATACAAGGGCAGGAGCATTAAGGGGGAAGACACACTGGGCTACTAGTAGCAGCTACTTTTTCACGGCTACTAAACGCCAGAAAATCCCCTCTCACAGACAATACTGAGAATTGCCTCTGCTAAAACACATGTAGAGACAATTATCAGTAAATGATCAGCATTGTCTGTTTTAGTAGCCGTGACAAGTAGCTGCTACTAGTAGCTCTGTGTGTCTTCAACCTAAGGGCCACAGACTAGCAGCTCTTAAGGTGGCCATACATGGGCCGATTGTATTCGGCAGCTTATCGGCCCATGAAGGGGCAGGAACGAGGGGCCTGCCCGACCGATATCTGGCCTGAAATTGGGCAGATATTGATCGGGCAGGTTAAAAGATTTAGTGAGATCGGGGACTGCATTGGCTCGTTGATGAGGCCCCCCGAACCGACTGCCCCATTGCCACAATTATAATTAGCCTACATGTTCCCCGATATCGCCCACCTGTAGGTGGGGATATCGGGTGAAGATCCGCTCGCTTGGCGACCTCGCCAAACGAGCGAATCTTCACGTGTATGGGGACCTTTAGCCCCTTGCATCTAGACCATTGGGCAGAACCCAGTACTGATAGGCAAGTCCTTAATGCCTCCCATATGCCCAACCTTCTGCTTCTGCCACATTGGGCACTCGGAATGCCAGGAGTGCCCTAGCCGCCTGTCAACAAAACCCAGAAACCAAGGACATATGTCTGTTATGGAATAAAAATACCCATAATCCCTGAAGCTGCTCGGATGGTGCTGTCACTTTAAGTCAACAAATGGCACCCCACCATATGGACATTCCTGATCCAGATCTAACTTTGCCCCTTTGACATCGACACTCGTGTTTCCATGGAGAACGTGACAGTACAACTAAACAAACACAGGCGTCATATTAGTAGAGTGACATCCTATCGACATGGTCTCACTATTTAACCTGCTAACGAGACTTCCCCAAGGGCTGGTGGTTTATTTTACGTGTGCCCATATATTAAACCAAAGCCATAACATAGAAATATTCCTATTTGTTTAAGAAATACTACATTCTACCACTAGGTGGCGCATGTAGTAAAAAAAACAGAACTTTCCCCTAAAATCTGTGGAAAACAGCATTGCTGCAAAGACTATGGATAATATCACCGAAACTAGCTATCAGGCCTTGAGGCTGATTGACTCCATAGGTCAAGACCAGACCCATAGGATTCTATTGCAGGAGAATACAGGAAAGAGAGACTCATCTGCTGTTACAAGGGACAGCCCACTACCTTGTTAAGACCACCCCTGCCCTATATGCAACTTACAGTGCTTAAATACAATTATATGACTTTCTAACTGGAACCAAAGTTGTGCCACGTACCTGAAGCTCAGCACACACAGGGGGCGGTAGGACTTGTGGCTGGTGTTGTCATTCATGGCTTTGCCCCAAAAGTCATTTCCGAAGATGGAACTCAGTGGTGTCTCCGCCCGGCTATCCGGGTTGTTGAGAATGGCCCAAACATCGTCATGGACAAATTCTCCGAAGACTGACCTTACGAAACAAAGGGTGGCCAAGATGGCGGGAAGAGCGAGCACCCAGTGTCCAAGGCTTGTTCCGCTGGGCAGAAAGACAAGATGGTCGTCTCCTGGTTTCCTGGCACTGTGAGGCCGAACCCCAGATGTGCCATTAACTAGGCTCCTGGTGGTATTAGCAAGGGTTCCTTGGGCTGGTACCTTACTTATGCCCTTATCTCTCAGGACTTCTTGGACTGTCCCATTAGTCATGCCCTTCTCTCTGATGAGTTCCTGGGCTGCCCCATTGGATGTGGCCATCTCCCCAAGGATTCTCTGGGCTGCCCCATTGGATGTGGCCATCTCCCCAAGGATTCTCTGGGCTGCCCCATTGGATGTGGGCATCTCCCCAAGGATTCTCTTGGCTGCACCATTGGATGTGGGCATCTCCCCAAGGATTCTCTGGGCTGCCCCATTGGATGTGGGCATATCTCCATGGATTCTCTGGGCTGCCCCATTGGATGTGGGCATCTCTCCAAGGATTCTCTGGGCTACCCCATTGGATGTGTGCATCTCCCCAAGGATTCTCTGGGCTGCCCCATTGGATGTGGCCACCTCCCCAAGGATTCTCTGGGCCATGCCATTAGATGTACCCTTGGGCAAGCCTTTGGTGCCATTCTGATCTATTATATTTGGGGTGTCTTGTGGTGATTGACTGATGTTCTTCTCTCCTGAGAAGGTCCCTTTCTCATTTGGTAGAGATCGTAGCTGGCTTTGCCCTGCCCCGTTAGCTGTGCTGCTGGGTACCCCTGTGACTATGCTCTGCCCTGGGGCATCAGATGCATCTTTTTTAGGCAGTTCCTGCTTAAACATCTTCGGTCCAGAGCAGAGACCCCTGCCATTCGCTCTGAGGTGGCTCCTTTTAGCTCCATTACCTGCATCTCTAGGAACTTTATCTTCTGGAATTTCCTTAGGCATGCTCTGCCCCACACCATTTCTGCCCCCTCTGCTCCTGGAACTGCCCCCTTCTCCACTACTCATGCTCCCAACAGGCAGCTCACATCTTCTCGGGGATAAGTAGGGAATCCCTTAACCCTTCTCACCCGGTGGGAGGAGTGACTGTGATAGGCATCTCTGGGTGTTAGTCTCTCCAGGTATTGGGGCGCCTAAACACTCTCGGTCAGTATTTCTCTTTCTGTCCCTGCTGTCTGCTGTCTCTGCTCAGTGCTGGAATCTCTCAGCTAGACCTACACTATCAATATGGCTGTTAGAGCGTAGCATTAATCCATCTCCCCGCAGACTCCCTGCAGTGTCTTCTGCATCAGCAGTTTCCCCCTCTATCTCTTGTAAACTGTCTATTACAGGTGTCTCTCTGCTAGTACCCCCTTATGTGAGCAGTCTCTTCCTTAAAGCAACAAGCTCTCTATCCTCACTTTTCCAGCAAGCCTGCTGTCTCTGTGCTGTCTCTGTGCCAGCTCCCCTTACCTGGGCAGTCTCCTCCATACATGGGGACAGTCTCTAGCCTGTCTCTCTCTGATGCAGAAGTTGTTATGGTAGAATATCTGTCAAGCAGTCTCCCTAGCAACCTCCCCTACCTGTGCAGTCCCTGTAAGCAGCAGTCTCCATGTCTATAGATCAGCAATGGGCTGCAGTCTCTCATAGGGCTGCAGTCTCTCCCTGTTATGTCTGTCTCCTGGAATCTGAGGCAGTGCAGGTCCTGTAGTAGCAGTCTCTGTCTGTCTCTGTGCGGCAGGCCAGGCAGTCTCTATACAGTCTCAGTGCAGATGGCGATTCTCTCTCCCTCCCCTCTCACTCCCACAGCTGCACATAAACAGCAGCCGCCCTCCGACTGCGCATCCTCAGTACAGACAGCAGGCAGTCAGCTTGGCACCGACTGGCACCCAGAGCTCTGTATGACAGCTGGAACCTGCCAGTCCTATCAGCTTGAATAACTACAAGTCCCAGCATCCTCTACGGCCCAGGCTGGAAGGCGGGGTTGCTCTAAAGTCCAAGTTCAACAGCAGCTGCAGGTTTAGAGCACAGGTATTTCCTCAGCGCAATGCTCTAGATTGTAAGCTCTTGGAGATTAGTCCTACAGCCCTGCTATAGTATATTCTACACAGGGAATCTCAGCATTACATACCATAATATCCCTCCCCCCCCTGCCCTGGGGGAATCAGCTGCATCCCTCACTGACACTGCTGCAAAAGAAAGATTACACGTATAGCTACCGAGATCTCTGAAATTCCTGTGAGATATGAGGCTATTACTGGGCCACTGGTGACTGCTAATATCCTTATCATTTACAGTAGGGGGTACATTATCCCTTATAATACATGAGTGATACTCAGAGTTCCCTGTATAACTCAGCCTGCAGCCTTGTGCCTTTATATGGGGGGCACAGAACCCCTCAGTGACTGCTAATATCCTTATCATTTACAGTAGGGGGTACATTATCCCTTATAATACATGAGTGATACTCAGAGTTCCCTGTATAACTCAGCCTGCAGCCTTGTGCCTTTATATGGGCACAGAACCCCTCAGTGACTGCTAATATCCTTATCATTTACAGTAGGGGGTACATTATCCCTTATAATACAGGAGAGAGTTCCCTGTATAACTCAGCCTGCAGCCTTGTGCCTTTATATGGGCACAGAACCCCTCAGTGACTGCTAATATCCTTATCATTTACAGTAGGGGGTACATTATCCCTTATAATACATGAGTGATACTCAGAGTTCCCTGTATAACTCAGCCTGCAGCCTTGTGCCTTTATATGGGCACAGAACCCCTCAGTGACTGCTAATATCCTTATCATTTACAGTAGGGGGTACATTATCCCTTATAATACATGAGTGATACTCAGAGTTCCCTGTATAACTCAGCCTGCAGCCTTGTGCCTTTATATGGGCACAGAACCCCTCAGTGACTGCTAATATCCTTATCATTTACAGTAGGGGGAACATTATCCCTTATAATACATGAGTGATACTCAGAGTTCTTTTTTAACAATTCTGTTTATTGACAAAGGTGCATACATTGTACATATATGTAATGATCATGGTTGTACACATTTCTCACTGAATAAACAATAAACATGAGAGCGTATTTGTATTTCTGAAGGTCTATCATTATATGACTAAGCTTTGCCCATGGGTTTCAGGCATAAATACAACCTTATTTTATACAATAAACAAACTTTATTTACAAATGTGAATATTTACAAATAGAACATGTAACAGTGACCCCCATTGGCTGTTGACCCCCAACACGGTGTTAGTACAATCCCTGGGCCCTCAGCGCCATTCTCTCTACGCCAGACACTTGGAAGGAATTCTTAGTAGCTAAAGAGAAACACAGAATAATGTAATGTTACAACATTGTTATAAACAGAGGCTTTTTTGTGGATAAATATACAAATAAATTGTCTGTACAGTCAAATAATGGCATTTCAGTTTTGGTGCTATTGGCCCTTAAAAGGGATAATGAGAGGTAATAAATGAGGAAGGCAAAGAAATAAAATAAAACAAGAAATATCTCTTACCGTATGTGATTCCTGTGTAACCCCACCTGGGAGATAAAGAAAAATTGTATTGTTTAATAAAACAGGACGTAAAGGGGATATTAACCCAAAAATACAGATGCTTTATTGAGGGGAAATAGCCCCAGTCCCTTCCCAGAGGCTATTATCCCCCCACTGCTACTATAGGCACCATCTCTCCCTACTATACCTGCTATCCCACAGCCCCAGTCCCTTCCCAGAGGCTATTATCCCCCCACTGCTACTATAGGCACCATCTCTCCCTACTATACCTGCTATCCCACAGCCCCAGTCCCTTCCCAGAGGCTATTATCCCCCCACTGTTACTATAGGCACCATCTCTCCCTACTATACCTGCTATCCCACAGCCCCAGTCCCTTCCCAGAGGCTATTATCCCCCCACTGTTACTATAGGCACCATCTCTCCCTACTATACCTGCTATCCCACAGCCCCAGTCCCTTCCCAGAGGCTATTATCCCCCACTGCTACTATAGGCACCATCTCTCCCTACTATACCTGCTATCCCACAGCCACAGTCCCTTCCCAGAGGCTATTATCCCCCCCACTGCTACTATAGGCACCATCTCTCCCTACTATACCTGCTATCCCACAGCCCCAGTCCCTTCCCAGAGGCTATTATCCCCCCACTGCTACTATAGGCACCATCTCTCCCTACTATACCTGCTATCCCACAGCCCCAGTCCCTTCCCAGAGGCTATTATCCCCCCACTGCTACTATAGGCACCATCTCTCCCTACTATACCTGCTATCCCACAGCCCCAGTCCCTTCCCAGAGGCTATTATCCCCCCACTGCTACTATAGGCACCATCTCTCCCTACTATACCTGCTATCCCACAGCCCCAGTCCCTTCCCAGAGGCTATTATCCTCCCCCACTGCTACTATAGGCCACCATCTCTCCCTACTATACCTGCTATCCCACAGCCCCAGTCCCTTCCCAGAGGCTATTATCCCCCCCACTGCTACTATAGGCCACCATCTCTCCCTACTATACCTGCTATCCCACAGCCCCAGTCCCTTCCCAGAGGCTATTATCCCCCCACTGCTACTATAGGCACCATCTCTCCCTACTATACCTGCTATCCCACAGCCCCAGTCCCTTCCCAGAGGCTATTATCCCCCACTGCTACTATAGGCACCATCTCTCCCTACTATACCTGCTATCCCACAGCCCCAGTCCCTTCCCAGAGGCTATTATCCCCCCACTGCTACTATAGGCACCATCTCTCCCTACTATACCTGCTATCCCACAGCCCCAGTCCCTTCCCAGAGGCTATTATCCCCCCACTGCTACTATAGGCACCATCTCTCCCTACTATACCTGCTATCCCACAGCCCCAGTCCCTTCCCAGAGGCTATTATCCCCCCACTGCTACTATAGGCACCATCTCTCCCTACTATACCTGCTATCCCACAGCCCCAGTCCCTTCCCAGAGGCTATTATCCCCCCACTGCTACTATAGGCACCATCTCTCCCTACTATACCTGCTATCCCACAGCCCCAGTCCCTTCCCAGAGGCTATTATCCCCCCACTGCTACTATAGGCACCATCTCTCCCTACTATACCTGCTATCCCACAGCCCCAGTCCCTTCCCAGAGGCTATTATCCCCCCACTGCTACTATAGGCACCATCTCTCCCTACTATACCTGCTATCCCACAGCCCCAGTCCCTTCCCAGAGGCTATTATCCCCCCACTGCTACTATAGGCACCATCTCTCCCTACTATACCTGCTATCCCACAGCCCCAGTCCCTTCCCAGAGGCTATTATCCCCCCACTGCTACTATAGGCACCATCTCTCCCTACTATACCTGCTATCCCACAGCCCCAGTCCCTTCCCAGAGGCTATTATCCCCCCACTGCTACTATAGGCACCATCTCTCCCTACTATACCTGCTATCCCACAGCCCCAGTCCCCTTCCCAGAGGCTATTATCCCCCACTGCTACTATAGGCACCATCTCTCCCCTACTATACCTGCTATCCCACAGCCCCAGTCCCTTCCCAGAGGCTATTATCCCCCCACTGCTACTATAGGCACCATCTCTCCCTACTATACCTGCTATCCCACAGCCCCAGTCCCTTCCCAGAGGCTATTATCCCCCCACTGCTACTATAGGCACCATCTCTCCCTACTATACCTGCTATCCCACAGCCCCAGTCCCTTCCCAGAGGCTATTATCCCCCACTGCTACTATAGGCACCATCTCTCCCTACTATACCTGCTATCCCACAGCCCCAGTCCCTTCCAGAGGCTATTATCCCCCCACTGCTACTATAGGCACCATCTCTCCCTACTATACCTGCTATCCCACAGCCCCAGTCCCTTCCCAGAGGCTATTATCCCCCCACTGCTACTATAGGCACCATCTCTCCCTACTATATGTGAGGGTACTAGTTACACATTGCCTAGAAACAGATCACGGGAAAATGAAAGTGAATTTACCAGTCCCAGCATCCATTAGGATTAAGTGCAGTAGTTCTGGCCTGAGGGTACAGGATTATCAGGTTATTGAGATCCGCCACTTGGTTGTAGCCTGCATTTCGGGCAAATTTGTCCCCAACAGCCTCTCTGCAAAAATAAAATAAAGACACTGTAGAATCTAATTTATAGTTACTGAACATAAACAATAGTGATAGAGAATAGTGATGGTTGCAGTAGATGAATAGAGGCAAAAAAACAAGTTCCTTACCTTCCTTGCACACAGCCGTGAAAAGCAATATGGAGTCGGCACCCTGAAACCAGAATGGAAAATGTCAGTCGAAATGTCATTATTATAGAATAACTAAAGGAGAAGGTAAAATATATGTATAGGTGCGTATGTGAAACGCGTCAGGGGAGGACATCGGAGGCTAAAGGAAGCGGCAGTAGGGTCGGGTCTAGCACAATGGGGCCAACCGGGTATTTTCCCCCATTTTCGGCCCAGTCCAACCCTGTTACTAAGGTAAAAAATACCCTAGAAACCAGCTAGCTTCTAAAATACCAATTGGAGAACTGCTGACCAAACAGCTAAATATCTGAAAAACCATAGAAAATAAAAATGAAGACCAATTGTTAATTGTCTCCGGATATCAATATCTACAACATATTAAAAGTTCATTTAAAGGTGAACTACCCCCTTTAAAGGGCCACTTACTTGCGCCGGCTTGGCAGGAGGGAGGAACGTAGACGTAACCAGCTGTATCCATTCCGTATGTGATGGGAGGGGCCAGGTTGAAATATTCTGATTGGTCAAACAGTATCAGCTGGAAATTTAAAATAGAGAGGGGTCAGATATTCATATGCCCGTGGGTCTGTGTGTTTTTGTGCGTATAATTGATCCTAGTGTGTGTGAATGTGATAGGGACCTTAGATTGTAAGCTCACTGGGGCAGGGACTGATGGGAATGTGATAGGGACCTTAGATTGTAAACTCACTGGGGCAGGGACTGATGGGAATGTGATAGGTACCTTAGATTGTAAGCTCACTGGGGCAGGGACTGATGGGAATGTGATAGGGACCTTAGATTGTAAGCTCACTGGGGCAGGGACTGATGGGAATGTGATAGGGACCTTAGATTGTAAGCTCCACTGGGGCAGGGACTGATGGGAATGTTGATAGGGACCTTAGATTGTAAGCTCCACTGGGGCAGGGACTGATGGGAATGGGATAGGGACCTTAGATTGTAAGCTCCACTGGGGCAGGGACTGATGGGAATGGGATAGGGACCTTAGATTGTAAGCTCCACTGGGGCAGGGACTGATGGGAATGTGATAGGGACCTTAGATTGTAAGCTCCATTTGGGCAGGGACTGATGGGAATGTGATAGTGACCTTAGATTGTAAGCTCACTGGGGCAGGGACTGATGGGAATGTGATAGGTACCTTAGATTGTAAGCTCCACTGGGGCAGGGACTGATGGGAATGTGATAGGGACCTTAGATTGTAAGCTCCACTGGGGCAGGGACTGATGGGAATGTGATAGGGACCTTAGATTGTAAGCTCACTGGGGCAGGGGACTGATGGGAATGGGGATAGGGACCTTAGATTGTAAGCTCACTGGGGCAGGGACTGATGGGAATGTGATAGGGACCTTAGATTGTAAGCTCACTGGGGCAGGGACTGAATGGGGAATGTAATAGGGACCTTAGATTGTAAGCTCACTGGGGCAGGGGCTGATGGGAATGTGATAGGGACCTTAGATTGTAAGCTCCACTGGGGCAGGGGCTGATGGGAATGTGATAGGGACCTTAGATTGTAAGCTCACTGGGGCAGGGGACTGATGGGGAATGCGATAGGGACCTTAGATTGTAAGCTCACTGGGGCAGGGGACTGATGAAGAATGCGATAGGGACCTTAGATTGTAAGCTCACTGGGGCAGGGACTGATGGGAATGTGATAGGGACCTTAGAATTGTAAGCTCACTGGGCACAGGCGGACTGATGGGAATGTGATAGGGACCTTAGATTGTAAACTCACTGGGGCAGGGACTGATGGGAATGTGATAGGGACCTTAGATTGTAAGCTCACTGGGGCAGGGACTGATGGGAATGTGATAGGGTCCTTAGATTGTAAGCTCCACTGGGGCAGGGACTGATGGGAATGGGATAGGGACCTTAGATTGTAAGCTCCACTGGGGCAGGGACTGATGGGAATGGGATAGGGACCTTAGATTGTAAGCTCACTGGGGCAGGGACTGATGGGAATGGGATAGGGACCTTAGATTGTAAGCTCACTGGGGCAGGGACTGATGGGAATGTGATAGGGACCTTAGATTGTAAGCTCACTGGGGCAGGGGCTGATGGGAATGATGTTTAATCTCTATAAATGGCTCTGTAAACAACTGCGCTATATACATTTTGGATAATAATAATCCGTGTGGAGGAGAAGAATTATTATTATTTACACCCAAGTCATTTCCCTTTATTTACCTGTCCGGCTGGCACGGCCGATGAGCTTGGCTTCTGCAAAGAAAACAGTAGGATTTTGTGAGTGAACAAACAGGGATAAAGAGAAATCATTCCTACACAGATGATCCGGTATGGCGCTAACCTGAAGGCCCCCATAGATGTGGTTCAGAGCTTCGTAGGCGCCATTGTAGTTACAGTTGTTGATGTAATCATGGGTTTTGGTTCCACAAGCCCCTCCATAGCTTTCAGTTGGCTGAAATACAAAGTTGTGTGGTTACTAAAAACACCACATCTGTGTTTTCTGTTTGCTCCTATGGGGGGCGGTGTCTTTCTGTAATGCTGACCGCCATTTTTCCATTATTCCATGTTCGTGAGTTTGATTCCCCGGGAGAGTAGTGGGAAGACTGACAGTGACCCAATGTGTAAATGTCATACTCACCATTCCATGCTCAGCTGGGATATTATACACAGCTTTGATGGCCCCAGTGCTGGTAATGTAGGCTTTGTAATACTCCTCGAGCTTTTTTGCAACTCCTAGAACATGGAATAATTGGGGTTAGAAAGACAATAGGTAGGGTCCTGCAATAGGTACACACAAAAAATGAAGGTAGGGGTGCAGGTTTGTGGGTCTGCAGGCCATGGGTCTGCAGGCCATGGGTCAAAAGATAGGCCTTCATCCCCCCATTGGACGACATCACTTATGGTGCTAATGTTAGGTTTGCTCTAGGGTGGGTGAACGTCCCCCATTTGCCATTGATCAATAACCATAGTCTCAACCAACCAACCAACCAACCAGGTTTGCCGCTCATGCAAAGAGACACCATTTAACCCAGTGATCCCCAACCAGGGGCAACATGTTGCTCCCCAACCCCTTGGATGTTGCTCTCAGTGCCCCCAAACCAGGGAGTTATTTTTGAATTCCTGACTTGGGGGCAAGTTTTGGTTGAATAAAAACAAGATTTCCTACCAAATAAAGCCCCTGTAAGCTGATAGGGTGCATAGAGGCTGCCTAATAGCCAATCACAGCCCTTATTTTGGCTCCTCCATGAACTTTTATGGTGCTTGTGTTGCTCCCCAAGTCTTTTTACATTTGACTGTGGCTCCCGAGTAAGAAAGGTTGGGGACCCATGATTTAACCCATAGCAACCAGTTAAGGTCCCCATACACGGGCTGACTATAGGAGCATATATGCATTTTATATACAGGTATGGGATCCCTTATCCGGAAACCCGTTACACCCCTACAGCCCTATTGGGTTTATTTAATGGTTAAATGATTCCCTTTTCTCTGTAATAATAAAACAGTACCTGTACTTGATCCCAACTAAGATATAATTACCCCTTATTGGGGCAGAACAGTCCTATTGGGTTTATTTAATGGTTAAATGATTCCCTTTTCTCTGTAATAATAAAACAGTACCTGTACTTGATCCCAACTAAGATATAATTCCCTCTTATTGGGGGCAGAACAGCCCTATTGGGTTTATTTAATGGTTAAATGATTCCCTTTTCTCTGTAATAATAAAACAGTACCTGTACTTGATCCCAACTAAGATATAATTACCCCTTATTGGGGGCAGAACAGCCCTATTGGGTTTATTTAATGGTTAAATGATTCCCTTTTCTCTGTAATAATAAAACAGTACCTGTACTTGATCCCAACTAAGATATAATTACCCCTTATTGGGGGCAGAACAGCCCTATTGGGTTTATTTAATGGTTAAATGATTCCCTTTTCTCTGTAATAATAAAACAGTACCTGTACTTGATCCCAACTAAGATATAATTACCCCTTATTGGGGCAGAACAGCCCTATTGGGTTTATTTAATGGTTAAATGATTCCCTTTTCTCTGTAATAATAAAACAGTACCTGTACTTGATCCCAACTAAGATATAATTACCCCTTATTGGGGCAGAACAGCCCTATTGGGTTTATTTAATGGTTAAATGATTCCCTTTTCTCTGTAATAATAAAACAGTACCTGTACTTGATCTAACGAGGGGCCTGTCCGACCAATATCTGGCCTGAAATCGTCCAGATCTCAATCGGCCAGGTTAGAAAATCCGGTCGGATCGGGGACCGCATTGGCTCGTTGATGCGGTCCCCGAACCGACTGCCCCATAAACTTAAATGTAATCCAATCGTTTGGCCCCAGGGCCAAACGATCGGATTATTTTTTTTTTAAGTCCCTTGCTACCCGATATCGCCCACCCGTAGGTGGGGATATCGGGTGAAGATCCGCTCGCTCGCTTATAGTGTATGGGCACCTTTAGTGTTTACTAGTCTAGTGCAATTTTGATAATGAAATCTGGCATCTGATTGATTAGTTTGAGTGACTAGACCTGGGCAAACTGTGATAATTTTTAGACCAATCAGGAGAGCAACCATTAATCAGAGCATGGGTCTCTTATTGTCTATTGAAGTGTAAGTTTGTATCTTGTAGAGTGTAAGCTCTTTTGGGCAGGGCTCTCTTCACCTCTTGTATCGGTTATTGATTGCTTTATATGTTACTCCTTGTAGATTGTAAGCTCTTTTGGGCAGGGCTCTCTTCCCCTCCTGTATCGGTTATTGATTGCTTTATATGTTACTCCTTGTAGAGTGTAAGCTCTTTTGGGCAGGGCTCTCTTCCCCTCCTGTATCGGTTATTGGTTGCTTTATATGTTACTCTGTATGCCCAATGTATGAAACCCACTTATTGTACAGCGCTGCGGAATATGTTGGCGCTTTATAAATAAATGTTAATAATAATAACTTACCTGGGACTAAAACTGAGTCCAGGGAGCCGGAGAAGATGAAGACCTTACTACGTGCAAGATTGGATACGGGGTCAATCTGGCCGGTATTGGCGTAAGTCTGGGTGAAAGTCTTTAGAGAGAGGACACTTATGCTGGAGGGATACTTCATACAAGTGCCGGTCGCAGTCAGTGAATTCCCCAACGCACAGTAATATGGGCCTGTGACAATGTTCCAACAGAAGCCAATTGTTTTATTAAACCATTTCAGGAAAAGGGAAAGCCAACTGGTAGGGTAAGTTGAATAGATATTATTTCTTGCTAAAAGCCTTTCTATTTGGCCCTACTCCCTTCACAGCATTTTTTGGTGGAGGAAAAGGTAGTTGATCAAATAACCCATCCCAGTAAAAATAATGAATTCCTCCTGATCTGTAAGACTGAGATAAAACTTGGAAGGTTTGTTTATACAGAGCTCATTATCTAAACTCTCCTGATTCCAGAGGGGTTTGAGTAGTAAAGGTAAAAACAATAATCCATTAGTGCATTAAAAACTAAAGCTAGGAATAAATGTAGAATTAATTTAATAAAATGGACAGTAATTATGGACATTCTGGAGGCCATGATCTATAGCAAAGCTACACTTACTGGAATTATATTGGGCTGATCATTTTCTTAGGCCACTATATCATTGAACAGAATTACCTGAATTGATAGTTGTGATTCAGAATAGAGCTAGAAAGAAAGGCTTCTTACCTCCAGCAAACATGGCTGCTCCAATCACCTTCCCGGAATGAGAAACGTGGAACTGGTTGGCCATATAGGCTCCCGAAGACAATCCAGAGACACTTATGAAGCTTTCTAGATTGTAGGATCCTGCAGACAGGAATGTATTATATGAAGTACAGGTATGGGATCCCTTATCTGGAAACCCATTATCCAGAAAGTTCAGAATTACGGAAAGTCCATCTCCCATAAACTCCATTATAAGCAAATAATTCTAATTTTTAAAAATGATTCCTTTTTCTCTGTAATAATAAAACAGTACCTGTACTTGATCCCAACTAAGATATAATTACCCCTTATTGGGGGCAGAACAGCCCTATTGGGTTTATTTCATGGTTAAATGATTCCCTTTTCTCTGTAATAATAAAACAGTACCTGTACTTGATCCCAACTAAGATATAATTACCCCTTATTGGGGGCAGAACAGCCCTATTGGGTTTATTTCATGGTTAAATGATTCCCTTTTCTCTGTAATAATAAAACAGTACCTGTACTTGATCCCAACTAAGATATAATTACCCCTTATTGGGGGCAGAACAGTCCTATTGGGTTTATTTCATGGTTAAATGATTCCCTTTTCTCTGTAATAATAAAACAGTACCTGTACTTGATCCCAACTAAGATATAATTACCCCTTATTGGGGGCAGAACAGCCCTATTGGGTTTATTTAATGGTTAAATGATTCCCTTTTCTCTGTAATAATAAAACAGTACCTGTACTTGATCCCAACTAAGATATAATTACCCCTTATTGGGGCAGAACAGTCCTATTTGGTGTATTCTGTATTTAAATGATTTTTAGCAGACTTAAGTTATGGGGATCCAAATTACAGAAAGATCCCTTATCTGGGAAACCCTAGGTCCACAGTATTCTGGATAACAGGTCCCATACCTGTACATTCTATGACAAATATGGTAGATATTTGGTAGCAGGAAGGTTTATTGTAATAAGCATCTCTTAAAAGGAGGTAGAGCTTATTGGAATAAGTATAGAGTTCTCATGGACAAGCCCATACCTACACCCAATCAATATATATATACCATTGGATCCTCCGGGCTTCCGTTTCCAGCTATCCTGTACTCCCATGGACATATGTATCTAGCTATTTAGCTAAGGATGACAAATGACTTTGTATTAGACCATTCCCCTAAAAAATGCACCCAACGCTTTCTTGAAACTATCAAATACAGTGATCCCCAACCAGTGGCTCCGGGGCAACATGTTGCTCCCCAACCCCTTGGGTGTTGCTCTCAGTGCCCCCAAACCAGGGAGTTATTTTTGAATTCCTGACTTGGGGGCAAGTTTTGGTTGAATAAAAACAAGATTTCCTACCAAATAAAGCCCCCTGTAAGCTGATAGGGTGCATAGAGGCTGCCTAATAGCCAATCACAGCCCTTATTTGGCTCCTCCATGAACTTTTATGGTGCTTGTGTTGCTCCCCAAGTCTTTTACATTTGACTGTGGCTCACGAGTAAGAAAGGTTGGGGATCCCTTCTCTAATATATTTGCCATTTTTCTGGGAAAAATTCCATATGGTTCCATGCACCCACTTGTACCTGCCAAGCAGAGAAGGATAAAGGCTCTTACCCAGGCGTGACTGCCCATAGCAGAAACCGATCAGAGTGAGTATAACAAAGCACCCCTTCATTTTAGCCAGCTTGTTTCCAACCCAGAGGAGTGTAGGCAGCAGCACCGCTCTTCTGACTCTCACTGGCGGCTGTGCATTATATACCTGTAAGGAAGAGCCTTGGCTTTATCTGCCAGATAAGGAGGTGTTTGAACAGATTGTAGAACAAACCAATGGTGTATTTTGCCACCTGCTGCTTTTTCCCTATGCTAAGGATATTCATCAAATAAAAATAGCCCTCCCCTATAAACAAACCTACCAAACAACAACCTGTGTGTCACATTTTAACCAGTTTATTTCCAAAAAATATATGCTGGGCAGTTCATCCAGCATAAGACCCCAACCAATATCTTCTATTTTGGTTGCTAAATAAAGGTGCCCATACACCTTAAGATCCGCTCATTTGGTGATGTCGCCAAGCGAGCGGATCTTCGCCCGATATCCCCCACCTACGGGTGGGCGATATCAGGAGAATCCAGGCTAATCTGATCGTTTGGCCCCATAACGATGGGTATAGGCAAAGTCGGTCCGGGGACTGTATCAACGAGCCGATGCGGCCCCCGATCCAACTAGATTTTTTAACCTGCCCATTCGAGATCTGGTCGATTTCAGGCCAGATATCGGTCGGGCAGGCCCGTCAGTAGTGTCCCTACACGGGCCGATAAGCTGCCGAGTCGGTCTAAGGGACCCATATCGGCAGCTAGAATTGGCCCGTGTATGGGCACCTTAAGTACAGAGAATGACAAAAGGTTTTGTACCCAAGTACTTAGTCTTAGGCTTGGGTTTTTCTATTGGGCATTCCTGTTTTGGGCACCAGAACAAATTGCAGTCTCTCCTACTACAAAGAACTAATGTTATCCATACATAAACACATTTGCCTGATCATTGGAGCTGCAAAGGTCCAGAAAATTCTGCCAACTAAGGCGGTGGGTAAAGCCAATTGGCAAGTGCGGTGGAGGTCAGGGAAGTTTGCACTCTCAATGCCATTTAATAAAAGACCTTCAAACAGAAGGAAAGGCCTTGGCTCCCTAAGTAGCGTCTAGCCTGCTATGGCTCTATTTCTATTTTTTTGGTTCAAGCCTTGTTTGGTGGTAAAAAACTAGGACCTCAGCAGATGAAAGATACCATGAATTATGGCTTTAGAGAAGGTGAGACTGGGCTTATGGTACACTAGGAGAAGACTTGGGGGTCCCTGTATAGGCCCTGCCAACCCCGGCCTGCTCCCCAGGAACTGTGGTGTCAAGCTCAGAGGGGGGAAGGTGATTGGCATTGGTCATGAGTAGAAGCTGTTGACTGGGGTGGGAGGGGGGGACTGAGGTGGCAGCTATACTGCTATAAGTCAGTATGTGAGCCAACTAAATCTCCCCCTAACTGGGCCCCCTTAGCCCATAACAAGGTTACAGATATATAGAAACATTGGGGTAACAGTCACCCTGCTATAGTTCCAGGGGTACCCAGGGCACAAATAAGCACTCACCCCAAATCTCCCCCTAACTGGCCTTCAGGCTGGGCCCCCTTAGCCCATAACAAGGTTACAGATATATAGAAACATTGGGGTAACAATCACCCCGCTATAGTTCCAGGGGTACCCAGGGCACAAATAAACACTCACCCCAAATCCCCCCCTAACTGGCCTTCAGGCTGGGCCCCCTTAGCCCATAACAAGGTTACAGATATATAGAAACATTGGGGTAACAGTCACCCTGCTATAGTTCCAGGGGTACCCAGGGCACAAATAAGCACTCATCCCAAATCCCCCCCTAACTGGCCTTCAGGCTGGGCCCCCTTAGCCCATAACAAGGTTACAGATATATAGAAACATTGGGGTAACAGTCACCCTGCTATAGTTCCAGGGGTACCCAGGGCACAAATAAGCACTCACCCCAAATCCCCCCTAACTGGCCTTCAGGCTGGGCCCCCTTAGCCCATAACAAGGTTACAGATATATAGAAACATTGGGGTAACAGTCACCCCGCTATAGTTCCAGGGGTACCCAGGGCACAAATAAGCACTCACCCCAAATCCCCCCCTAACTGGCCTTCAGGCTGGGCCCCCTTAGCCCATAACAAGGTTACAGATATATAGAAACATTGGGGTAACAGTCACCCTGCTATAGTTCCAGGGGTACCCAGGGCACAAATAAGCACTCACCCCAAATCCCCCCCTAACTGGCCTTCAGGCTGGGCCCCCTTAGCCCATAACAAGGTAACAGATATATAGAAACATTGGGGTAACAGTCACCCCGCTATAGTTCCAGGGGTACCCAGGGCACAAATAAGCACTCACCCCAAATCCCCCCCTAACTGGCCTTCAGGCTGGGCCCCCTTAGCCCATAACAAGGTTACAGATATATAGAAACATTGGGGTAACAGTCACCCCTGCTATAGTTCCAGGGGTACCCAGGGCACAAATAAGCACTCACCCCAAATCCCCCCTAACTGGCCTTCAGGCTGGGCCCCCTTAGCCCATAACAAGGTTACAGATATATAGAAACATTGGGGTAACAGTCACCCCGCTATAGTTCCAGGGGTACCCAGGGCACAAATAAGCACTCACCCCAAATCCCCCCTAACTGGCCTTCAGGCTGGGCCCCCTTAGCCCATAACAAGGTTACAGATATATAGAAACATTGGGGTAACAGTCACCCGCTATAGTTCCAGGGGTACCCAGGGCACAAATAAGCACTCACCCCAAATCCCCCCCTAACTGGCCTTCAGGCTGGGCCCCCTTAGCCCATAACAAGGTTACAGATATATAGAAACATTGGGGTAACAGTCACCCCGCTATAGTTCCAGGGGTACCCAGGGCACAAATAAGCACTCACCCCAAATCCCCCCTAACTGGCCTTCAGGCTGGGCCCCCTTAGCCCATAACAAGGTTACAGATATATAGAAACATTGGGGTAACAATCACCCCGCTATAGTTCCAGGGGTACCCAGGGCACAAATAAACACTCACCCCAAATCCCCCCCTAACTGGCCTTCAGGCTGGGCCCCTTAGCCCATAACAAGGTTACAGATATATAGAAACATTGGGGTAACAGTCACCCCGCTATAGTTCCAGGGGTACCCAGGGCACAAATAAGCACTCACCCCAAATCCCCCCCTAACTGGCCTTCAGGCTGGCCCCCTTAGCCCATAACAAGGTTACAGATATATAGAAACATTGGGGTAACAATCACCCCGCTATAGTTCCAGGGGTACCCAGGGCACAAATAAGCACTCACCCCAAATCCCCCCCTAACTGGCCTTCAGGCTGGGCCCCCTTAGCCCATAACAAGGTTACAGATATATAGAAACATTGGGGTAACAGTCACCCCGCTATAGTTCCAGGGGTACCCAGGGCACAAATAAGCACTCACCCCAAATCCCCCCCTAACTGGCCTTCAGGCTGGGCCCCCTTAGCCCATAACAAGGTTACAGATATATAGAAACATTGGGGTAACAGTCACCCTGCTATAGTTCCAGGGGTACCCAGGGCACAAATAAGCACTCACCCCAAATCCCCCCCTAACTGGCCTTCAGGCTGGGCCCCCTTAGCCCATAACAAGGTTACAGATATATAGAAACATTGGGGTAACAGTCACCCTGCTATAGTTCCAGGGGTACCCAGGGCACAAATAAGCACTCACCCCAAATCCCCCCCTAACTGGCCTTCAGGCTGGGCCCCCTTAGCCCATAACAAGGTTACAGATATATAGAAACATTGGGGTAACAGTCACCCCGCTATAGTTCCAGGGGTACCCAGGGCACAAATAAGCACTCACCCCAAATCCCCCCCTAACTGGCCTTCAGGCTGGGCCCCCTTAGCCCATAACAAGGTTACAGATATATAGAAACATTGGGGTAATAGTCACCCTGCTATTGTTTCAGGCAGTGGTGTAACTAGGACCCTGTGGCACCCCCTGCACTTATTCTGCACCCCACCCTCTCTTCCTGGAATAGGGCTTGTGCTGAATCTACAAACTTTGCTATTACTTGGGCTTGCACCAATAATGACCCCTGTATAATCAACTTTTTCTTAATTGCAAGGTAAACGAGTCACGACGATCAAAGCCAAGTTCTCTTAATTTTAAAAGAGGCGTGCATATAGCTGTACTATTAGTATCTGCAGTAATCGCAGTATCTTACTCGACACATCCAACCCTTTCTTGAAATGATCTACTATATCTGCCATTACTACTTCAGAGAGAGAATTCCGCAGCAGTCTCATACAGGTGATGCCGTATGTGCCCACTCGCCCACATATAGATGCTCTTCCTGGCAGCATAAGACCCCCCACCAATATCTTCTATTTTGCAGATAAACCAATAACGGTTTTGTACGCAAGTGCCGCTGCCCACTAAGTAACCAATCAGACCAAGCCCACGACAACACCTCCTTATTTTGACCAATGGGAGAGTAGCTTTGAAATGCAGTGGATATTATACAGTAAAGGGGTTATCTTCCCTGGAGGAAAAGCCTTGACTTCGTTCGACAGATACTAAGCTATTTGAGCTGATTATAAAGTAAATTTATGGTGTATTTTATCAGCTGTTGCTTTTTCCCATGCTATAAATGCCCATATATAAATATAGCCCAAGTTATAAACAAAACAACTATGGTTTTTAACCCTTCTTTCCATGCTTGTTTAAAGCACCTCTTAGATGTTAACATTTCAGAATATACAGGTATGGGACCTATTATCCAGAATGCTCAGGACCTGGGGTTTTCTGGGGTTTTTTCCATAATTTGGATCTCCATAACTTAAGTCTGCTAAAAATCATTTAAATATTGAATAAACTGTTTTATTATTACAGAGAAAAGGGAATCATTTAACCATTAAATAAACCCAATAGGGCTGTTCTGCCCCAATAAGGGGTAATTATATCTTAGTTGGGATCAAGTACAGGTACTGTTTTATTATTACAGAGAAAAGGGAATCATTTAACCATTAAATAAACCCAATAGGGCTGTTCTGCCCCCAATAAGGGGTAATTATATCTTAGTTGGGATCAAGTACAGGTACTGTTTTATTATTACAGAGAAAAGGGAATCATTTAACCATTAAATAAACCCAATAGGGCTGTTCTGCCCCCAATAAGGGGTAATTATATCTTAGTTGGGATCAAGTACAGGTACTGTTTTATGATTACAGAGAAAAGGGAATCATTTAACCATTAAATAAACCCAATAGGGCTGTTCTGCCCCAATAAGGGGTAATTATATCTTAGTTGGGATCAAGTACAGGTACTGTTTTATTATTACAGAGAAAAGGGAATCATTTAACCATTAAATAAAGCCAATAGGGCTGTTCTGCCCCAATAAGGGGTAATTATATCTTAGTTGGGATCAAGTACAGGTACTGTTTTATTATTACAGAGAAAAGGGAATCATTTAACCATTAAATAAACCCAATAGGGCTGTTCTGCCCCCAATAAGGGGTAATTATATCTTAGTTGGGATCAAGTACAGGTACTGTTTTATTATTACAGAGAAAAGGGAATCATTTAACCATTAAATAAACCCAATAGGGCTGTTCTGCCCCAATAAGGGGTAATTATATCTTAGTTGGGATCAAGTACAGGTACTGTTTTATTATTACAGAGAAAAGGGAATCATTTAACCATGAAATAAACCCAATAGGGCTGTTCTGCCCCCAATAAGGGGTAATTATATCTTAGTTGGGATCAAGTACAGGTACTGTTTTATTATTACAGAGAAAAGGGAATCATTTAACCATGAAATAAACCCAATAGGGCTGTTCTGCCCCCAATAAGGGGTAATTATATCTTAGTTGGGATCAAGTACAGGTACTGTTTTATTATTACAGAGAAAAGGGAATCATTTAACCATTAAATCAACCCATCGGGACCTTTCTCAAGGCAACCATGCCTTGTAACACACTTCTTTAAATAGCCAAAGCCAGCAAACCAATAGGAAGTGACCTCACAGTGAACACGGTCTGTCCAACATCTCATTCCCAAACCAAGAGGATTAATATGAAGTTGGACCTCCCTTTGCTGCTATAACAGCCTTTACTTTTCAGTCCACTAGATGTTGGGACATTGTTGGTAGCTTTGCTTCCGTTCAGCCTTCAGAGTATAAGTGAGATTGGCTACTGAGTGGAGGATCAGGCCTCGCCAGCAGTTGGCCTCCCAAGACACAGGGGTTCAGTAGGGGCCCTAAGCCCAAACCATGAATACTATCCCAGACTATTAGTCTTCCACCACCAGGCAGGTAAAATTCTTCTGGTTTTTGCCCAACACCAAAGAATGCATTTCCGTTGCTCCAAAGCCAGCTGCCTTTATAACACTGCGGCCAATGCTTTGCATTTCTCCTAGGCTTGTGTAGTGATTGCCAATGTTTGCCCATGATTAATCTTCCAGCCGAATAGTTCTTTTACTTATGTTGCTTCCAGAGATAATTTGGAACTTGCTAGTTATCGTTCTAGCTGAGGACCGTTGCTTCAGCCTCCGTCCCATTCTGAGGGTTTGTTTGGTCTACTGTACATACTGAACTGGTGCTTCTCCAAGATGTTTCCACTTCACAATCACTTTACTAGGGACAATCTACAAGGCAGAATTTCCCAAACTGAATTGTTGGCAAGATGGTACCATAGTGAAAGTCGCTAATATGACCCATTCTACTGCAAATGTGGCCCAATTAGAAGGGGATAGGTTTGGATATATTGGAAGTTCTCTACTACATGTAAAATCTGGGAAGAATTATATGAGCTTTTATAGGTACTCTAGAAGTCCAAGTTAGATGACATTTTGGATTAATTTTAGATGACATTTGGCTTTCACAGTGCTTTGCAGAGTAAGGGAATACATGTATGTATGTATGTATAACTTTATTTATTAAGCACCACAAGGGTACCCAGCGCTGTACAATCTTACAATATACACAATTACACACAGGGAGGACAAGTGATATAATAAATACAATAAATATATATATATATACAGTGGTGTGAAAAACTATTTGCCCCCTTCCTGATTTCTTATTCTTTTGCATGTTTGTCACACTTAAATGTTTCTGCTCATCAAAAACCGTTAACTATTAGTCAAAGATAACATAATTGAACACAAAATGCAGTTTTTAAATGAAGGTTTACGTTATTAAGGGAGAAAAAAAACTCCAAATCTACATGGCCCTGTGTGAAAAAGTGATTGCCCCCTTGTTAAAAAATAACTTAACTGTGGTTTATCAATTTCAATTTTCAATTTCAATATCAATTTCTGTAGTCACCCCCAGGCCTGATTACTGCCACACCTGTTTCAATCAAGAAATCACTTAAATAGGAGCTACCTGACACAGAGAAGTAGCCCAAAAGCACCTCAAAAGCTAGACATCATGCCAAGATCCAAAGAAATTCAGGAACAAATGAGAACAAAAGTAATTGAGATCTATCAGTCTGGTAAAGGTTATAAAGCCATTTCTAAAGCTTTGGGACTCCAGCGAACCACAGTGAGAGCCATTATCCACAAATGGCAAAAACATGGAACAGTGGTGAACCTTCCCAGGAGTGGCCGGCCGACCAAAATTACCCCAAGAGCGCAGAGACAACTCATCCGAGAGGCCACAAAAGACCCCAGGACAACATCTAAAGAACTGCAGGCCTCACTTGCCTCAATTAAGGTCAGTGTTCACGACTCCACCATAAGAAAGAGACTGGGCAAAAACAGCCTGCATGGCAGATTTCCAAGGCGCAAACCACTTTTAAGCAAAAAGAACATTATGGCTCGTCTCAATTTTGCTAAAAAACATCTCAATGATTGCCAAGACTTTTGGGAAAATACCTTGTGAACCGACGAGACAAAAGTTGAACTTTTTGGAAGGTGCGTGTCCCGTTACATCTGGCGTAAAAGTAACACAGCATTTCAGAAAAAGAACATCATACCAACAGTAAAATATGGTGGTGGTAGTGTGATGGTCTGGGGTTGTTTTGCTGCTTCAGGACCTGGAAGGCTTGCTGTGATAGATGGAACCATGAATTCTACTGTCTACCAAAAAATCCTGAAGGAGAATGTCCGGCCATCTGTTCGTCAACTCAAGCTGAAGCGATCTTGGGTGCTGCAGCAGGACAATGACCCAAAACACACCAGCAAATCCACCTCTGAATGGCTGAAGAAAAACAAAATGAAGACTTTGGAGTGGCCTAGTCAAAGTCCTGACCTGTATCCTATTGAGATGTTGTGGCATGACCTTAAAAAGGCGGTTCATGCTCGAAAACCCTCAAATAAAGCTGAATTACAACAATTCTGCAAAGATGAGAGGGCCAAAATTCCTCCAGAGCGCTGTAAAAGACTCGTTGCAAGTTATCGCAAACGCTTGATTGCAGTTATTGCTGCTAAGGGTGGCCCAACCAGTTATTAGGTTCAGGGGGCAATTACTTTTTCACACAGGGCCATGTAGGTTTGGATTTTTTTTCTCCCTAAATAATAAAAACCCTCATTTAAAAACTGCATTTTGTGTTTACTTGTGTTATCTTTGACTAATAGTTAAATGTGTTTGATGATCAGAAACATTTTGTGTGACAAACATGCAAAAGAATAAGAAATCAGGAAGGGGGCAAATAGTTTTTCACACCACTGTGTATACATATAAATGCACAGGGAGTAAGTGCCATGTGGTATGAGACACAGTAGGAAGGAGGTCCCTGCCCCGTAGAGCTTACAATCTAAGTGGTTGGGTAACATACAGGCACAAACTGGAAGGTAAGAGTGCACTAGGTATGGTCCCTGCCCCGTAGAGCTTACAGTCTAAGTGGTTGGGTAACATACAGGCACAAATTGGAAGGTAAGAGTGCACTAGGTATGGTCCCTGCCCCGTAGAGCTTACAATCTAAGTGGTTGGGTAACATACAGGCACAAATTGGAAGGTAAGAGTGCACTAGGTATGGTCCCTGCCCCGTAGAGCTTACAATCTAAGTGGTTGGGTAACATACAAGCACAAATTGGAAGGTAAGAGTGCACTAGGTATGGTCCCTGCCCCGTAGAGCTTACAATCTAAGTGGTTGGGTAACATACAGGCACAAATTGGAAGGTAAGAGTACACCAGGTATGGGCATTTGCCCTTAAGCGCAGGACTGGGCAAGATAATGTTTTAGTGCCCCAGAAGGTAACAGCTGAGCTTTTTCTTAAAGAGAGTGGGTGAGTTTTCCCTACGGAGGGATTCAGGGATAGAGTTCCAGAGGGAAGGAGCAGCGAGATAGAAAGGGTTAAGACGAGAGAGCGCAGTGGGTGTGGATGGTGTAAAAAGATGGAGGCTCTGAGAGGAGCGGAGGAGACGACCAGGAACATGCAGGGAGACCAGTGAGGGAATGTAGTGAGGAGCATCATACTGAAGCAGATGTCATGGGCCATAAGCCTGTTATGAATGGTGGGCATGTTGTTTAGGGCTTGGAAATGCTGTAATGGAGCATTTCAGGGCATGGAGGTTCTGGGATTGTCTAATAGAATATATAATGGAATATATATAATGTACTGTATCCCTAAGGATGGGGGCAGCATTGAGCCAGGGTAATGCAGGCCAGCTGGGATTCTTATTGGAGGATTATTTTGCACTTTAATTGAGTCACAGGACCTGAAGGGCAGAGAACGGGTATAAATAAGCCATATTGCTTTAACAAAATGGAAGCGGAACAGTGTGGGTTCTGTTGCAGTACTGGGAAGGGCAGAAGGGTGGTTGGTTGATAACTAGATAGGGATATAGGGTCCAAAGTGAGTGGACAGGACCAAGTACAGCCCAACTTCTCAAAGAGGAATATTATATCCACAGCACATGATGTCGGGGTTTCCTTTATTTAAGTATTGATATCTATGCACATTATTGGGATAGAAATGATGGTATAAATGTGGATATGTTATGCAAAAGCCATCCACCATCCCTACTTAGCCCCCCATCTCCTCTGCCAGCCCTCCTGTAGTAGCCCTCCTTCCCTGGCATGACAACCTGGGCCCCATATCAAAAACATTTTAGGGCCCCCCCTTAGCTTTGATGATACAATATTCATATTCTTTTTTATAAACACATACTGGAACTACTTACTGCTCATCATTGGGCCCCCTGTACATCATGGGACCCCAAGCAGTTGCATAGCTATAGGGCCTTTATAGTTATACCCCAGCCCTCTTTGAACTGCCCCACGCTGCCACTTCTCTGCTGTCCTTCATCAGCCCTCCCTGAACCTCCATCAGCCCTACCAGCCTATTCCAAAGCTGTACTTCATCATCCCTACTCACTTGGCCATTGCCCCATCAGACAGAAGCAAAGACAAATAGGACTGGGAAGTCATCACTAGGGAAAATATAGTAGGGGTCAATCTTGAAAAAATATGGTTTGGAATAATGGGCAGGACCAATAGTAAGAGTCAAACAATTTATTATATAAACACTACTATACACATACAAAATATACACATTGTACAGATAAGCCCCCTACTGGTAGCACACCATTAGCGTAGATCTGAATGAGTTTCTACAGCCGTGTTAGTATTTGCCGAGGGTCCGCAGCATCATCCTTTCTACGCCAGTCATCTGATAGCCATTCTTGTTAGCTGCAGAGGATAGCCATATTATTTGTTCCATAGAAACATATATTAATGCATAAGGGATAATGTACCCCCTACTGTAAATGATAAGGATATTAGCAGTCACTGAGGGGTTCTGCGCCCATATAAAGGCACAAGGCTGCAGGCTGAGTTATACAGGGAACTCTGAGTATCACTCATGTATTATAAGGGATAATGTACCCCCTACTGTAAATGATAAGGATATTAGCAGTCACTGAGGGGTTCTGTGCCCATATAAAGGCACAAGGCTGCAGGCTGAGTTATACAGGGAACTCTGAGTATCACTCATGTATTATAAGGGATAATGTACCCCCTACTGTAAATGATAAGGATATTAGCAGTCACTGAGGGGTTCTGTGCCCATATAAAGGCACAAGGCTGCAGGCTGAGTTATACAGGGAACTCTGAGTATCACTCATGTATTATAAGGGATAATGTACCCCCTACTGTAAATGATAAGGATATTAGCAGTCACTGAGGGGTTCTGTGCCCATATAAAGGCACAAGGCTGCAGGCTGAGTTATACAGGGAACTCTGAGTATCACTCATGTATTATAAGGGGTAATGTATCCCCTACTGTAAATGATAAGGATATTAGCAGTCACTGAGGGGTTCTGTGCCCATATAAAGGCACAAGGCTGCAGGCTGAGTTATACAGGGAACTCTGAGTATCACTCATGTATTATAAGGGATAATGTACCCCCTACTGTAAATGATAAGGATATTAGCAGTCACTGAGGGGCTCTGTGCCCCCCATATAAAGGCACAAGGCTGCAGGCTGAGTTATACAGGGAACTCTGAGTATCACTCATGTATTATAGGGGATAATGTACCCCCTACTGTAAATAATAAGGATATTAGCAGTCACTGAGGGGTTCTGTGCCCATATAAAGGCACAAGGCTGCAGGCTGAGTTATACAGGGAACTCTGAGTATCACTCCTGTATTATAAGGGATAATGTACCCCCTACTGTAAATGATAAGGATATTAGCAGTCACTGAGGGGTTCTGTGCCCATATAAAGGCACAAGGCTGCAGGCTGAGTTATACAGGGAACTCTGAGTATCACTCATGTATTATAAGGGATAATGTACCCCCTACTGTAAATGATAAGGATATTAGCAGTCACTGAGGGGTTCTGTGCCCATATAAAGGCACAAGGCTGCAGGCTGAGTTATACAGGGAACTCTGAGTATCACTCATGTATTATAAGGGATAATGTACCCCCTACTGTAAATGATAAGGATATTAGCAGTCACTGAGGGGCTCTGTGCCCCCCATATAAAGGCACAAGGCTGCAGGCTGAGTTATACAGGGAACTCTGAGTATCACTCATGTATTATAGGGGATAATGTACCCCCTACTGTAAATGATAAGGATATTAGCAGTCACTGAGGGGTACCATTAATGAGGATATATTTGACAGGTTATTCATGAGTCTTGGGTATGTAACTGACATATACAGTAATTCATGTCTTTCCTACATGCACCCTACTCAAGGCTTCTTACCGTAATACATTCCACTGTAACCCCACCTGTTAGAATGAAAGGAACAAATATTATTCCCAGAACAAGGAAGGCAAGGTTGTACTATACTACAGAAACCCAGTTGCTATCGCTTACTAGCAGTTGTTGCACCAACTATTACTTCCCAATGACGTTCTGTAATTCTGATTATGGGTGCATTCGTTGCTGCTGGGTGCCCAGTACCTCAGTTATTAGTGAGGGGGATTCTAGCACCTCTTGGGGGTCATTTCTCATTGGGCTCCTGTAGCTGCTTTTAGAAGTATAATAATACTGGGTTTGAGTGGCCCCTTATTGGCGGAGGATGTCCCAGGGGATGTCACATGGGGCTAGCCATATTATTTATTTCCCAGGGTGCCACAGCCATGTGACCTGTGCTCTGATTAACTTCACTCACACTTTACTGCTGCGCTGTAAAATGGAGTGATATCCCCCCCCTCCCCCCCAGCAGCTGATCAGCAGAACAATGGGAAGGGAGCAAGATAGCAGCTCCCAGCATATATCAGAATAGCACTCAATAAAAGAAATTCAAGTCCGGCTTGGGACCAATCTGTACGTACCAGTCCCAGCATCCATTGGGGTTAGACATGTTGGACTTGGCTTGGGGGTACAAGATAATGAAGTTATTCAGATCCGCCACTTGGTTGTAACCAGCGTTTTTGGCAAATCGGTCCCCAACCTTCTCTCTGAAAAGCAGAACAGCCAAAATGATTTCATTCTCAGCAGAAAGGCTCTCTGGTATAAAAAAAATATTATTCTAAAAATATTACATTCATTGTAAAATGAACAGGGTGGGACTGGCCTGTCGGCCAATCGGAGGATGTCCCGGGGAATGTCATATGGGGCTAGCCATGTTCTTCATTTCCCAGGGTGCCACAGCCATGTGACCTGTGCTCTGATAAACTTCAGTCACACTTTACTGCTGCGCTGCAAGTTGGAGTGATATCCCCCCCCTCACCCCCAGCAGCCGATCAGCAGAACAATGGGAAGGGAGCAAGATAGCAGCTCCCAGTAGGTATCAGAATAGCACTCAATAGTAAGAAATCCAAGTCCGACTTGGGACTCCTCCAGTTACATGGGAGTAGGAGAAACAATAGGTTAGCTGAAAGCAGTTCTAATGTGTAGCGCTGGCTCCTTCTGAAAGCTCAGACTCAGTCACACTTTACTGCTGCGCTGCAAGCTGGAGTGATATCCCCCCCCCTCCCCAGCAGCCGATCAGCAGAACAATGGGAAGGGAGCAAGATAGCAGCTCCCAGTAGGTATCAGAATAGCACTCAATAGTAAGAAATCCAAGTCCGGCTTGGGACTCCTCCAGTTACATGGAGAAACAATAGCTTGTTTGAATAGCTGCTTGAAAGCAGTTCTAATGTGTAGTGCTCTTTCTGAAAGCTCAAAAACTAAAAATAAATTGATTTATTGATGTTCCAGGAGTTAGAACCTTACATACTCCAAGGTCCTCAGCAGGCCATGTAAAGTATCTGACAAAGGAAACCAAGGGCTATAGGCCAGCATATGGATAGGATACTATTAGTCACAGTTCCACTGCCAACAGAGAGTAACAAAATAGACAAAGAACACCATTAGTAATGTTCATCAAAATGGCAGTTCAAGCCTGACTTATAGATAAAGGATAATAACCCCACCCTAAATGAAAGACACAGTGACCTACCTTCCTTGGAGACATCCATGAAATACAATGTGAAGTTTGCACTCTGTAACAGCAACAGGGAAGAACTGAGTCAGAAATATTAAGTTCAACTAATAGAGAAGCAAGAAGAGACAATCATCTCAATGGCCAATGGGCATGGAATATTATCAACAGGGGCATTTTTGTTCAACCACATTACTATGTGACATAGGAGGGCCATAGAATGTGCTTATTATAGCAAGAACATTACATAGAAACCTATATCACACTGAGGGTTAATCTATAAGTTCACACAGTATTTTTGTTTTTTTTTTGAACCAGTTCTCAATAAAGTAAACACTATCAATGTGGCATATAGAAAACGCCCTCTAGTGATCACTGAGGGGTATAGCAACTGTGAGCCTATGATTAAGTGCATGAAACGCACTAGGCTATGTTTCTAGGGGGTTAGTTCTGTTTTTAATGGATTGAAATAAAATAGTTATACTTCTAAGTGGCGTATTTGTGAGTTTGTTCTTGCTAATACAATGCCAGTTCAATGCCATTTCTATTTTGCTCGCCCATATCTGCTCACTTACTTGCCCCAGACTGGCAGGAAGAAGGCACATATACATATCCAGCTGTGTCTATCCCATAGGTGGAAGGAGCGGCCCAGTTGAAATATTCCTTCTGATCATATAGGATTAACTGCGTACAAAGAAGAAAACAGAAATCAGTAACTAATAGCAAACACTGAAATCTAAAGGCTCTATAAATACTGTGCACTAAATTAGAGTGAGAAGGTGTAACAGTAAAGGTGGCCATACACGGGGCGATTTTAGTTGGCTATATCAGTCCCTTAGACCAATTCAGCAGCTTATCTGCCCATGTATGGGCATGAATGATAGGCCTGCCCTGCCTGAAATTGGCCAGATCTCGATTGGGCAGGTTGGATTTTTCCGGCAGATCGGGGACCGTATCGGCTCATTGATGCAGTCCCTTAACCTATAATTAGCCCAATATCGCCCACCCATAGGTGGGGATATTGGGAGAAGATCCGCACACTTGGTGACTGTGTATGACCACCTTAAGTCAGTGCCAGCCATAATATTACCTGCCCAGTGAGTGATGCCGAGCTGCTTGGCTTCTGTAAGTAAGGAAAATAAGTTGTTTTATTAGTGAGTTATAGCTCTGTACAGGCTATGAGCAAACTTAGGGGGCTGTTCCTGCTGAATTGTGCTTAGTACAGGGGAATCCCTATGTGCCATAGTTTTATGTTATCTCTCTGTACAGGCTATGAGCAAACTTAGGGGGCTGTTCCTGCTGAATTGTGCTTAGTACAGGAGAATCCCTATGTTGCCATAGTTTTATGGTATCTCTCTGTACAGGCTATGAGCAAACTTAGGGGGCTGTTCCTGCTGAATTGTGCTTAGTACAGGGGAATCCCTATGTGCCATAGTTTTATGGTATCTCTCTGTACAGGCTATGAGCAAACTAAGGGGGCTGTTCCTGCTGATTTGTGCTTAGTACAGGGGAATCCCTATGCTGCCATAGTTTTATGGTATCTCTCTGTACAGGCTATGAGCAAACTTAGGGGGCTGTTCCTGCTGATTGTGCTTAGTACAGGGGAATCCTATGCTGCCATAGTTTTATGGGATCTCTCTGTACAGGCTATGAGCAAACTTAGGGGGCTGTTCCTGCTGAATTGTGCTTAGTACAGGGGAATCCCTATGCTGCCATAGTTTTATGGTATCTCTCTGTACAGGCTATGAGCAAACTTAGGGGGCTGTTCCTGCTGAATTGTGCTTAGTACAGGGGAATCCCTATGCTGCCATAGTTTTATGGGATCTCTCTGTACAGGCTATGAGCAAACTTAGGGGGCTGTTCCTGCTGAATTGTGCTTAGTACAGGGGAATCCCTATGCTGCCATAGTTTTATGGTATCTCTCTGTACAGGCTATGAGCAAACTTAGGGGGCTGTTCCTGCTGAATTGTGCTTAGTACAGGGGAATCCCTATGCTGCCATAGTTTTATGGTATCTCTCTGTACAGGCTATGAGCAAACTAAGGATGCTGAATAATATTTACACTTTATTCCAAATACCCTGTAACAGACACATTGGGTATGTAAGTAGAATTTATAATTACCTGGAGATTTCCGTAGATGTGGTTCAGGGCTTCATAAGCACCATTGTAATCACAGTTGTTGACGTAATCTAGATTGGTTAAGCCGCAGGAGCCGCCATAGCTGTCAGTTGGCTAAATAAACAAATCAGTAATATAAATTAGCTATTGATAGTCAGATTTCCTGTGTCCTAATCACTTATCAGGACACCTAGTGGCCACAATCAGCTATTGCAGTTCTACTTTACCCTGAAAGCAATGCAGTGCCAGTACCCACCATGCCATGCTGTGCCGGGATGTCATAGACTGTTTTGATGGCTCCAGGACTGGTTATAAAGGCCTTGTAATACTCTTCCAGCTTCTTTACCACCCCTGCAGATTGAAATACAATTCAATAGTTAAAAATCCTTATTGTTATACAGGTAGGGGATCGCTTATCCGGAAACCCGTTATCCAGAAAGCTCCAAATTACGGAAAGCCCGTCTCCCATAGACTCCGTTTTAATCAAATAATTCAGTAATATAAAACTGATTTCCTTTTTCTCTGTAATAATAAAACAGTACCTGTACTTGATCCCAACTAAGATATAATTACCCCTTATTGGGGCAGAACAGCCCTATTGGGTTTATTTCATGGTTAAATGATTCCCTTTTCTCTGTAATAATAAAACAGTACCTGTACTTGATCCCAACTAAGATATAATTACCCCTTATTGGGGGCAGAACAGCCCTATTGGGTTTATTTAATGGTTAAATGATTCCCTTTTCTCTGTAATAATAAAACAGTACCTGTACTTGATCCCAACTAAGATATAATTACCCCTTATTGGGGCAGAACAGCCCTATTGGGTTTATTTAATGGTTAAATGATTCCCTTTTCTCTGTAATAATAAAACAGTACCTGTACTTGATCCCAACTAAGATATAATTACCCCTTATTGGGGGCAGAACAGCCCTATTGGGTTTAATTAATGTTTTATTGATTTTTTAGTAGACTTAATGTATGGAGATCCAAATTACGGATAACGGGTCCTATACCTGTACCAATATTGTGGGGCTGGGCAATAAGGGAATAACTGATAATAATTGATTCAAGGGGCTCAGTGATTACCAATTCCCCCCAGATTTGGCCATGTGTCTCTGCATACACCCCAAGACCCACAACTATCCAGCCTTGCCCCAATCTGTCTTGAATACCCCAACCCCAGTGTAAGCCCCTTAAGAGACATCATCGGAGCACTCACCTGGGACAACCACTGTGTCTTTGGAGCCGGAGAAGATGAAGACCTTCTGGCCTGCGAGGTTGGACACGGGATCGAGGAGCATGGAGGTGGCGTAACTCTTGGTTTTACTGATCAGGGTGTTGACGTTAATGCTAGTAGGCAATTTCATGCAAGCATTGGTGGCGGTGAGCATGCTTCCCTGGGCGCAGTAAAAAGGACCTGCAACCGAGTCAACCAGTTGGAAGAGTTTGTAAAGGGCGAAGTCTATCTTATACACAGTTTAAAGGGGGGTAATATAGCATATATATTGTCCTGTACCTCCAGCAAAAAACGCAGCTCCCACCATCTTCTTAGACTGGGCAAGGTGGTACTGGTTGGCCATGTAAGCGCCAGCAGACAAGCCGGACACACTAAGATCAGCTTCTAGGTTATAAGAACCTGCAGAGAGAGAGAGGAGGTAGTATCTTAGGCATAGTCCAATGTCAATGGAACCCCTACTCATGGCCAGTTAAGCCAGTTACACCCCAAGCCTCCATATTTTTTGAGGTCCATGATCTGGAACATCTAGAACTATGCTTAACTCATGGATTAATCATGTTTCAGCCAGGTTTGCAAGCCACATTGCTACATAAAGCAGCTTGTTTGTGGCTACCAATAGATGATTCTCCATTGAGAAACCTATCATTGTGTTTGAATATATAACAATTGCTCTTTTTTGGGGAGGCTAAGCCTCCGTAAGGCTTCATTATTCACTACCTATGGAAAGGGAGAGGGAAATTAAATGAGATGGTTAGATGAGTAGCTAGAGGTCTCTGCATCGATGGTTTTCCTGTAGGCCCCCATCATCCCAGGCAGCCTGGTACTGCCTGTATACTAGAGAAATAATAAATAATAATAAATAATTAGTGCCCATTTCCTTACTTAGCTTTACTTGGCCATGGCACCAGCCAATCAGAGCGAAGAGTAGAAACCAGACCTTCATCGTTACAGGGAGAGCGACGTTACCAAGAGATGGAGCTTTGGAGAAGCTGGGAATGCTGAGGCTGAGAGGAGGCTTGGGTTTATATACACACAACACCTTGGCTGACCTGCAAGCAGGTGCTCGGGGAACCGTGAGAAAACTGACAGTTGAGCAGCTGTCACTGGGTGCAGAATCTGTGCTGATGATCTGCATTGAGCAAACAGAGAAGGGAGCCGAGTATAGGAATCAGCGCTACAGAATAAACACCGCGATAGGTCCAATCTTGTTTTTCACCGGTGCCATGATTCTTGGAAAACCAGAGATCTAATACTGTACTGTTGGTATTTTCCTATCCGACCTACAGCACATCGGCGGGCTGCTTTAATGTTAGGAATAAGCACAGCCATTAGTTTAGAGAAGGTCTATATATCAGCCCCTGCCCCAGTGAGCTTACAATCTAAGGTCCCTATCCCATTCCCATCAGTCCCTGCCCCAGTGAGCTTACAATCTAAGGTCCCTATCCCATTCCCATCAGTCCCTGCCCCAGTGAGCTTACAATCTAAGGTCCCTATCCCATTCCCATCAGTCCCTGCCCCAGTGAGCTTAGAATCTAAGGTCCCTATCACATTCCCATCAGTCCCTGCCCCAGTGAGCTTAGAATCTAAGGTCCCTATCACATTCCCATCAGTCCCCTGCCCCAGTGAGCTTAGAATCTAAGGTCCCTATCACATTCCCATCAGCCCCTGCCCCCAGTGAGCTTACAATCTAAGGTCCCTATCCATTCCCATCAGTCCTGCCCCAGTGAGCTTACAATCTAAGGTCCCTATCCCATTCCCATCAGTCCCTGCCCAGTGAGCTTACAATCTAAGGTCCCTATCACATTCCCATCCCCCTCCCCGTGAGCTACATCTAGGTCCTATCCATTCCCATCAGTCCCTGCCCAGTGAGCTTACAATCTAAGGTCCCTATCACATTCCATCAGTCCCCTGCCCCAGTGAGCTTACAATCTAAGGTCCCTATCACATTCCCATCAGTCCCTGCCCCAGTGAGCTTACAATCTAAGGTCCTATCACATTCCCATCAGTCCCTGCCCCAGTGAGCTTACAATCTAAGGTCCCTATCACATTCCCATCAGTCCCTGCCCCAGTGAGCTTACAATCTAAGGTCCCTATCACATTCCCATCAGTCCCTGCCCCAGTGAGCTTACAATCTAAGGTCCCTATCACATTCCCATCAGTCCCTGCCCCAGTGAGCTTACAATCTAAGGTCCCTATCCCATTCCCATCAGTCCCTGCCCCAGTGAGCTTACAATCTAAGGTCCCTATCCCATTCCCATCAGTCCCTGCCCCAGTGAGCTTACAATCTAAGGTCCCTATCCCATTCCCATCAGTCCCTGCCCCAGTGAGCTTACAATCTAAGGTCCCTATCACTTTCCCATCAGTCCCTGCCCCAGTGAGCTTACAATCTAAGGCCCCTATCCCATGCCCATCAGTCCCTGCCCCAGTGAGCTTACAATCTAAGGCCCCTATCCCATTCCCATCAGTCCCTGCCCCAGTGAGCTTACAATCTAAGGTCCCTATCACATTCCCATCAGTCCCTGCCCCAGTGAGCTTACAATCTAAGGTCCCTATCCCATTCCCATCAGTCCCTGCCCCAGTGAGCTTACAATCTAAGGTCCCTATCACATTCCCATCAGCCCCTGCCCCAGTGGAATTTACAATCTAAGGTCCCTATCACATTCCCATCAGTCCCTGCCCCAGTGAGCTTACAATCTAAGGTCCCTATCACATTCCCATCAGTCCCTGCCCCAGTGAGCTTACAATCTAAGGTCCCTATCACATTCCCATCAGTCCCTGCCCCAGTGAGCTTACAATCTAAGGTCCCTATCCCATTCCCATCAGTCCCTGCCCCAATGAGCTTACAATCTAAGGTCCCTATCACATTCCCATCAGTCCCTGCCCCAGTGGAGATTACAATCTAAGCCCCATCACATTCCCCAGTTTTATGAGGAGCAAATTATTCTGCCTGTGTTATTGGGGTGTGGAAGGAATTCCATGCAGACAATACAGTACAGAGAGTGCCCTGGTCAGAATCAGGACCCCTGCAGTGCTAACCAGTGAGCCACCATGTCTAGCCTGTTCTTCTGCTGTACATCTGGTGGGCTGAACCTACCCACTGTCAGAGGGATGTTTTGATCAATGACCTGGGTCTGACTGGCCAAGGTATCCAAAAATCTTCCCTAATTTACCAGAAACAGATATTTAACAGGCCTCTGTTCACTATTGTCTGGAAGTATCCATGTGTAAAGGTCTCACAACCTGGGATGCCCGGCTCTAAGCCCCGGCTGATAAGCGCCATGCCATGTGGGGGAGGGGAAGCCCACATGGGGGTAACTTAGAGTTCACATCAGGACCCATCATAGGTGATGTAGAGGTCCCACCATAACCCAAACTCACACACATTTATCCCTAGAACCCATACCAGTTTTTCCAGCAATACCAAAAACTGGGTATTGGTTTCAAATGAGTCCAAACATGACTGGCTTTGGGTACTCAGTTTGTCAGGTAGGAATATCTGGGAAGGGGCAGGTCACACAGTAGTCATGTTTGGTCTGTATGGGACCGGGGGGATCATATAAAATTGATGAATTTAATTTCATCTTTCTATTATGTTCCCACAAGGAGTTATGGGCATGATATTATTGGTCCAGTCCATACACTCAGGAGGTCATAAAACTCACACTGTGTCCTGCTAATGGCGACACCCCTTGCATTCCTGAGGGAGGGGGAGTGTCCAGTCACCTGATACCCTGCAAACTGGGATAAATAGTCAGCTCTTCTGGCTACACTTGGATTTACTTTGGAGGACCAACTTCGATTGGAGGTTTCCCCTTGCCTCCAGGACTAGAAGGACTCTGCTTGGTACAGTATAGGACTTTTTATTTTTTAAAAACTGTACTTCTTTTACCGTATGTCCTTTTTGTAACATATTGTTGCACATATGCACTGTTATAGCTTTTGTAATATTAAATATAACATTTAACAAGTTTTGTCTTTGACGCTCTAAAGCGAACTTAACCTCTGAGGGTGTAACTGTGTGCTTTAGCCCTCTGCCTGCTGTGTGCTGATTAACCCTTTGACTGCTGGTAGGAAGAGTGTGTGTGTTAGTCCCTTACATTAACCCTTTTACTACTAGAGTGCTTTGCATCTCTCATCGCCAGTGTAAGAAGTATAAGAGTGGTGGGAGCAAGTTTTGTTAGTGTTGGTTGGTCTTTGGGGTGCTATGAGTTTAGTCTAACCCAGGGGTGGCCAATACGTTGATCGATCCCCCGAGGACTCCTGGTGGACCGCGATCAAGTCAGGGATGCGGAAGCGCACGCACGCGTCGGTCTGGTCGATCGCGACCGGACCGAGTCTGGCCACCCCTGGTCTAACCTGTGTGCAAGGTGTGTGAGACTGAGCGAGTGACCCTCTACACAGTCATGCCTAAAGTCACGTGCATCTAAAGTGGCGTAATCGTGACAAATTGGTGGCAGCGGTGGGATCTTTTTATTTAGAGCATTAGTGCTTGGATTAAGTAATTAAACTTGCACTAAAGACGGTGAATCCTTGTGAGGAGGAAACTGTCTTCAAGGACAAACTCAGTACAGACTATTTTTTAAGACATACGTGGTGCAAACAGTTTCCCTTCCCTCCTTGTTTTTCTTTTCTATCTTTTATTCTGGTAAAGTGTTGCAAGATGGCAAACCAAGGAGACCCTCATCAACCTCTGTGAGCAAAGAGGCATTGATGCAGCCCACAAATCGAAGGAGATGTGGATTTGTGTCTTGGTGGAACAGGAGCAGCAGAACTACACATCTGAGTCAGGTGACTATGCTACTCAGTGTTGGTTGGTCTTTGGGGTGCTGTGAGGTTAGTCTGACCTGTGTGCCAGGTGTGTGAGACTGAGCAAGTGACCCTGTAGACAGCCATGCCTAAAGTCATGTGGGTCTGAAGTGGCGTAATCATTACAGGTACTGTGGCGCTCTGTGGCTAGGGGGTAAACTACTTCTTATTATACACAAATTTCAATGAGAATGTGAACAAGAGAGGGCCTGAACAGAAAGATAAGGACTAAAACAGGGGTGGGCAAACTACAGCCCGTTAGCCCTTTCAATCCAGCCTGCCGTCTCCGGCCCCCTTAAAAGAATGACGGGCCCTGATTGGGTGCACACAACGTCAGCACGCACAGGGCACAACCATATAAAAGAATGCACTGGGGAGCCGGGGAACAGAAGGACGGGACGGAGGAAGCAGCGGGTTGCTGGAGGAGGGAGCCACAGGTCATGGAGGATGCTGGGGGGGAGCTGGTGGGAGGATTTTGAGGAGAAGCTGGAAGATGCTGGGGGTGGAGCTGCAGGATGCTGGGGTGGAGCTGCAGGATGCTGGGGGTGGAGCTGCAGGATGCTGGGGTGGGGAACTGCAGGATACTTGGGTGGGGAACTTCAAGATGCTGGGTAGTGGAGCTGCAGGATGCTGGAAAGTGGAGCTGGGGGATGCTGGGGGGGAGCTGAGAGGCCCCATGATTTCTGATGGCAGTCCCGGGCATAACGCTGTCCCGGCCTGGTCCGGGCCCGTCTGTTAGTCAATGTGGCCCCTGAGCCAAAAAGTTTGCCCACCCCTGGACTAAAAGATAACAATACAGTTATAGCCTCACAAATAGTTTTTTGGGTGCTGGGCTCAGTGGCCCCCATTTAAAAGCTGGAAAAGAATTTAATACCTATATGCACATTAAAATGGAGCATTTGGAATTTGCTATGAATGGACCATTCTATGACATTCTAATACAACTTCAATAATACGCCCCCAGTCGGCCTCCATACACTAGCCTCTAATTCCAGCAGTGCATTGGAAGTAGGGATGCACCCGAATCCCGGATTTGGTTTTGGCCAAATCTGTGGTCCCGGCCGAACCGGGATTAGAATTCGGAAGGGGTTAAATGCTAATTAGAATTCGGAAGGGGTTAAATGGGCAGTTAAAAAAACTTTTTTAACCCCTTCCGATCAGCATGTGCTACTTAGGATTTGGTTCTGGATTCGGCCAAATCCTGCTGGGCATGTTTGGGGTTCGGCCGAACCCAAAAAAGTGGGTTCGGTGCCTCCCTAATTGGAAGTGCACTTTCAATCAATCAATCAGGACATGTAAAAGGGGGTGGGGCTAATAGAGCTCAGTGCATCCCTAATTGGAAGTGCACTTTCAATCAATCAATCAGGACATGTAAAGGGGGTGGGGCTAATAGAGCTCAGTGCATCCCTAATTGGAAGTGCACTTTCAATCAATCAATCAGGACATGTAAAAGGGGTGGGGCTAATAGAGCTCAGACCATAGGGGGCATTACAATGTGCAGGGTAAGGTGCAAACGGGGTCATTTTGTGCCCTTAGTGTTCTTGAACATCTGCCCGGGGTCTGTATAAATGACCCCCATAGAGGTATCGTCCTTACTAATGTCAGTAAATGTCATTTCTACTAAACGTTGCCCCTTTCTGCTACATTGTTTTGGAAGTCAGAACCAACAGGGCAGAAATAGAATCAGCATAGAAACAAGTTTAATTGTGGGAACGGCTCCAATGAGCCTCGTTGGCAATGAGACCGTGCCGAGTGGGAGCCATACTTACATAATATGTTGTTGTGAGCTGGCCTTCATAGGCAGATATATTATATACACAGAGATAAATACATGTTTACACTTCCTAATACATTGCTGGACTTCCCTCCCCCCTTCTTAGCAAATAAGAGACTTTGAAGAGTAAATATTTCCCTATAGTCAACATTAAATGATAGCTAAAATACAGCATTCAGAACTAAAGGACTTAGAAATGCTGAAAATGATGTTTGGGGCTTCTGTTTCAGCCCAAGCCCTTTAGCAGGAAGATCTGTGCCTCCAAAAATGCCCAAGAAAAAAAAAATGCCCCAGAATAAAAAAAAATGCCCCAGTAGCCCCCCAGCCATATTCTTCGTCTGTTACTGAGCTTAGGGGCCCACTCAAATGATGCTGTATATATATATAACATATATAATATAACATTCACAATATAAGTGATGAATTCAGATACATGTCAGCATAGAAATCAGTGCAGTCTGCATCGGAATTATTATTATTTATTTATAAAGCGCCAACATATCCCGCAGCGCTGTACAATAAGTGGGTTTCATACACTGGACATACAGAGTAACATATAAAGCAATCAATAACCGATACAGGAGGGGAAGGGAGCCCTGCCCAAAAGAGCTTACACTCTACAAGGATTAACATATAAAGCAATCAGTAACCGATACAGGAGGTGAAGAGAGCCCTGCCCAAAAGAGCTTACAATCTACAAGGAGTAACATATAAAGCAATCAGTAACCGATACAGGAGGTGAAGAGAGCCCTGCCCAAAAGAGCTTACAATCTACAAGGAGTAACATATAAAGCAATCAATAACCGATACAAGAGGTGAAGAGAGTCCTGCCCAAAAGAGCTTACAATCTACAAGGAGTAACATATAAAGCAATCAATAACCGATACAAGAGGTGAAGAGAGCCCTGCCCAAAAGAGCTTACACTCTACAAGGAGTAACATATAAAGCAATCAATAACCGATACAAGAGGTGAAGAGAGTCCTGCCCAAAAGAGCTTACAATCTACAAGGAGTAACATATAAAGCAATCAATAACCGATACAAGAGGTGAAGAGAGTCCTGCCCAAAAGAGCTTACAATCTACAAGGAGTAACATATAAAGCAATCAATAACCGATACAAGAGGTGAAGAGAGTCCTGCCCAAAAGAGCTTACAATCTACAAGGAGTAACATATAAAGCAATCAATAATCGATACAAGAGGTGAAGAGAGCCCTGCCCAAAAGAGCTTACACTCTACATTTATTAATTTTATAACCAGGTCTGTAGCATCAGCTTCTATGGCAGATGAACCTCTTTTGCTACTTGATGATTAGCAACTTTCAATTGGTCTCCATGTTTTGTAGCTTGTCAATGTTATATCTTCTTTCAAATGGGGGTCACTGACCCCCGGCAGCCGATAACTATTATGTGAGGCTACAGTTTTATTCCTTATCTTTCTATTCAGCCCCTCTTCTAGTCTTTTATTCACACCATTGCCCGGTTGCTATGGTAAATTGAACCCTAGCAACCAGGCATCTGCTCAATTTCCAAACTAGAGAAAGCTGTTGTGGACAAAAAGCTCATTAAGTCAGTATTCGGCACCAGCCCTGCAGCCTTGGGGGGGTTCTTTACTCATTGGTGCCCAAGTTTGTTCCCGCAAAAACTCTGTAGCATTCTAGGTGGCACTAATGTGGCGAATCCATTGGCAGTAAAATGCCAAAATGCCTTTCCTTCTCCTTTAAGACGCTGCATGGTATGTGCACAGTTGGCCGGTTGGATTATCACCAGCTACAGAAATATATACATACAGCGAGTATTATCTTGTTGATTGGCCTTGGCCTTGTTTGCCAGGTAAATAAGAGGTTAATTGTAGCTCCTATTGGGCTTAATATCTCAAAGTCACATGGTTGGTACAGATGCAAAGGATCCCATTTTATATGCTGGCATTTATACCACCCCTAAAAATGAATTTCTTGTGCCCCCCCTAGCTTTCCAAAATAGATATTTAAACCCCCTAAGTGAGACTTGAGGATCCAAACGCACTGGGTTTACCACAACCTTTATAGGTCTTTTGGCACAACCTTTAGTCATAACTAACCAGACGAGTAACCAGTAAGATCACTGCAGAAAATGAATTATGACATTAATTATAACATTAACCACAGACATGCCAATAAATTCACTGCAGAAATAGCCCTAACACCAGACAAGTAAGATTACTGTAGCAATGGATTATTCCTAGTTAATCCTAGGCCAGTAAGATCACTGCAGAACATTAATTATGACATTAATTATAACATTAACCACAGACATGCCAATAAGTTCACTGCAGAAATAGACCTAACCCCAGACAAGTAAGATTACTGTAGCAATGGATTATTCCTAGTTAATCCTAGGCCAGTAAGATCACTGCAGAACATTAATTATGACATTAATAATAACATTAACCACAGACATGCCAATAAATTCACTGCAGAAATGCACCTAACTCCAGACAAGTAAGATTACTGTAGCAATGGATTATTCCTAGTTAATCCTAGGCCAGTAAGATCACTGCAGACCATTAATTATGACATTAATTATAACATTAACCACAGACATGCCAATAAGTTCACTGCAGAAATAGACCTAACCCCAGACAAGTAAGATTACTGTAGCAATGGATTATTCCTAGTTAATCCTAGGCCAGTAAGATCACTGCAGAACATTAATTATGACATTAATTATAACATTAACCACAGACATGCCAATAAATTCACTGCAGAAATGCACCTAACTCCAGACAAGTAAGATTACTGTAGCAATGGATTATTCCTAGTTAATCCTAGGCCAGTAAGATCACTGCAGAACATTAATTATGACATTAATTATAACATTAACCACAGACATGCCAATAAGTTCACTGCAGAAATGCACCTAACTCCAGACAAGTAAGATTACTGTAGCAATGGATTATTCCTAATTAATCCTAGGCCAGTAAGATCACTGCAGAACATTAATTATGACATTAATTATAACATTAACCACAGACATGCCAATAAGTTCACTGCAGAAATAGACCTAACCCCAGACAAGTAAGATTACTGTAGCAATGGATTATTCCTAGTTAATCCTAGGCCAGTAAGATCACTGCAGAACATTAATTATGACATTAATTATAACATTAACCACAGACATGCCAATAAGTTCACTGCAGAAATAGACCTAACCCCAGACAAGTAAGATTACTGTAGCAATGGATTATTCCTAGTTAATCCTAGGCCAGTAAGATCACTGCAGAACATTAATTATGACATTAATTATAACATTAACCACAGACATGCCAATAAATTCACTGCAGAAATAGACCTAACCCCAGACAAGTAAGATTACTGTAGCAATGGATTATTCCTAGTTAATCCTAGGCCAGTAAGATCACTGCAGAACATTAATTATGACATTAATAATAACATTAACCACAGACATGCCAATAAATTCACTGCAGAAATGCACCTAACTCCAGACAAGTAAGATTACTGTAGCAATGGATTATTCCTAGTTAATCCTAGGCCAGTAAGATCACTGCAGAACATTAATTATGACATTAATTATAACATTAACCACAGACATGCCAATAAGTTCACTGCAGAAATGCACCTAACTCCAGACAAGTAAGATTACTGTAGCAATGGATTATTCCTAATTAATCCTAGGCCAGTAAGATCACTGCAGAAAATGAATTTTGACATTAATTATAACATTAACCACAGACATGCCAATAAATTCACTGCAGAAATGGACCTAACTCCAGACAAGTAAGATTACTGTAGCAATGGATTATTCCTAGTTAATCCTAGGCCAGTAAGATCACTGCAGAAAATGAATTATGACATTAATTATAACATTAACCACAGACATGCCAATAAATTCACTGCAGAAATAGCCCTAACACCAGACAAGTAAGATTACTGTAGCAATGGATTATTCCTAGTAAATCCTAGGCCAGTAAGATCCCCGCAGAACATTAATTATGACATTAATTATAACATTAACCACAGACATGCCAATAAATTCACTGCAGAAATAGACCTAACTCCAGACAAGTAAGATTATTGTAGCAATGGATTATTCCTAATGAGTCCTAGGCCAGTAAGATCACTGCAGAACATTAATTATTACATTAATTATAACATTAACCACAGACATGCCAATAAGTTCACTGCAGAAATAGACCTAACTCCAGACAAGTAAGATTACTGTAGCAATGGATTATTCCTAATTAATCCTGGGCCAGTAAGATCACTGCAGAAAATAAATAAGTAGCGTATTAACTCAAGTATTAACTCAAGACATACTAGTAAGATTGCTGCAGAAGTCTATTAACCCCAGACATGCCAGTATGCTCACTGCAGATAGACTGAACGCATTAATTTACCCACTTTTGTAATATGCTACATACATTTTTCTTTCAGTGCACTTTCTACCTGGAACCCACCTTGGTAAAGTATTAAAGGGTATATAAAGTATCAACAACTAGAGCAGAATCGCAATTGTAAGATAAGACTTTTATTGGGTAATGTAATAATACAGAATATGAATGTGGTAAATTACAAAACAGCAGATGCAAACATAACTGGGTGGTACATATTCAGTGGGGCCCTGGGGCCCAGCAGGAAAAAGCGCAGTCAGTTTATTCAGACAGAAGGGAGGATAGAAGAGAAATGCACTGCAAACTCAGGCATGCATAAAAATTAAAGATGGACGTGTGTTCCACAGTGGGAAGCACGGCCATCTTTCTCTGAATAAGGTCTATATAACTGTGATAGGGGGAGAGAAGAACCAATAGGGAGTCACACAGGCAGCACCCTGCATGTTGGCAGAGGATCAGTGGGGACAGAAGGAATGGATCGATGATAAAAGGGAGGTGGGAGGCAGAAAATGGGGCCCTCCAGGACTAGGGCCCACTGGGATCTTTCCCATAATCTCAGTCCAACCCTTGTTTTTATTTATTTATTTTTTTTCTGTGGTTTTTCAGTTATTTAGCATTTTGTTCAGCAGCTTTCCAGTTAGGAACAGCAGCAGCTATTTGGTTGCTAGGGTCTTGTTTACCCTAGCAACCAGGCAGTGGTACCAGCGGGAGGCTGGAATATGAGTAGGAGAGGGACTGAAAAGAAAGATAAGTATTAAAAAAGTAATAATTGCTTTTTCCTGCAGGGGTCAGTTATCTTTATTTGAAGCTAAGATGGAGTAGAGGAAGGCAAATCATTTGAAAACTATAAAAAATAAGTAATAAAGACTAATTGCAAAGTGGCTAAGAATAGGACATTCTATAACATACCAAAGTTCATTTAAAGTTCCACTGTAAAGCACACGGCCATCTTGAATTATTCCACTGATTCATGTTGGGGGGTAACTAGTGGCACGGTGGATTGGTGGGGTAGAAAGGAGACAATTTGTGTGGGCAGGGGTGGGGGGTTTCAATGCAGTGGTGGCTGCGTGGTGTGGGTACCCAGTGCCCCCCGGGTACCCCAATCTGCCACTGAGGCAACCTAGAATACACGAGAGTCCAATATGCAGAAAGATTCGGTGGAAAGAGAACCATTTCAGATTTGTCCACGTTGAGTTTTAGGCAGTTTGATAGGGCATGAAGGAAATGACATTTAGACAGAGCTAGAAGGGAGGGTGGTCTGGAGAAGTGAGGAAGATGATGGTGGAAACAAAAGGAGCAGATCAGTTGACCAAGTCCAGCAATGTAGATGGAGAATAGAAGGGGTCCAAGTCTTGGCACGGTCAGTTCCTGTATAGCCATGCTGCCAACGTGCACGCTCACTGCCTGTACCTGCTGGGGTGCACGTGAGAATGCAGAGAGGGAGGGGGGTTGGAGTGGGCACTGGGCACCTTTGGAAGATTTTATTTTTGCCAGGGGGCCATTGTTACGTTGTGGGGTCCAAGAACAAACTCTTGAGGCACTGATGTCAGTTGGGTGAGGAGATAAAAAGTGAAGGATCAGTGGTGCAAATGGCTGAGGAAAGGTTCAGTTGTTATGAGCCCTGTCTAAACCTCGAATGCTCCTCGATCACCAGACTCCCAAAGTTCTGCCCTTTGGTAGAAATAATATAAACACAAACTATCTACTGAATGGGAGTGTGTTGGGGGGATCCTTAATGGAGAAGGATCTAGGGGTTTTTGTAGATAACAAGTTGTCTAATTCCAGGCAGTGTCATTCTGTGGCTACTAAAGCAAATAAAGTGCTGTCTTGTATAAAAAAGGCATTGACTCAAGGGATGAAACATAATTTTGCCCCTTTATAGGTCCCTGGTAAGGCCTCACCTTGAGTATGGGGGGCAGTTTTGGGCTCCAGTCCTTAAGAAGGATATTAATGAGCTGGAGAGAGTGCAGAGACTGCAACTAAACTGGTAAAGGGGATGGAAGGGTTAAACTATGAGGTTAGACTGTCAGGGTTGGGGTTGTTTTCTCTGGAAAAGAGGCGCTTGCGAGGGGACATGATTACTCTGTACAAGTACATTAGAGGGGATTATAGGCAGATGGGGGGGGTTCTTTTTTCCCATAAAAACAATCAGCGCACCAGAGGCCCCCCCTTTAGATTAGAGGAACGGAGCTTCCATTTGAAGCAGCGTAGGGGGTTCCTCACGGGGAGGGCAGTGAGGTTGGGGAATGCCCTTCCTAGTGATGCTGTAATGGCAGATTCTGTTAGTGCCTATAAGAGGGGCCTGGATGAGTTCTTGAACAAGCACAGTACCCAAGGCTATTGTGATACTAATATCTACAGTGAGATTCAGTTTGACCAGAAAAGGCTTTTCTCCTAGTTCAGTTTCTTCCCATAAACTTCAATAGAGTTTCCATAAACAGTGAGATAAACAGTGAGATAAACAGTGAGATAAACAGTGAGATAAACAGTGAGATAAACAGTGAGACAAGTGCTTCTCAGTGTATTGCGTCTGGCTCTATGGGACAAGCAGGAGATTATTGGGAATAATGGGCAGGACCAATAATAAGAGTCAAGCATTTTATTATATAAACACTAATATTCACATACAAAATATACAATATCATACAGGCAACCCCCCCCCCCCCCCCCACATTGTAACAGACGGAGTCATTTTTAATTAGTTTTTGCAGGTTTTTACCAGCCGTGTTAGTATTCGCCGAGAGTCCGCAGCATCATCCGTTCAATAGCGACCATCTGAGAGCCGTTCTTATTGGCTGCAGAGGAACAGGTAATGGGATTAGGAGAGATGTGGTTTGTTCCACTGGAAAAGATCTAAAGGCACCCAATCCCATAAAAGATCCAGCTGACTGGCCCACGGGCCGACGAATGGCACCTCTGTTTCACTCGTTTGGGCCAACTGCAGGCTGAGTTATACAGGGAACTTTGAGTATCACTCATGTATTATAAGGGATAATGTACCCCCTACTGTAAATGATAAGGATATTAGCAGTCACTGAGGGGTTCTGTGCCCCCCATATAAAGGCACAAGGCTGCAGGCTGAGTTATACAGGGAACTCTGAGTATCACTCATGTATTATAAGGGATAATGTACCCCCTACTGTAAATGATAAGGATATTAGAAGACTCTGAGTCATATGACACAAGTGACATCATTAAGCATTGATTATAACTGATGACATCAATAAACCCAAGTGCCATTTATGATTCATGAGTCTTTGGTATTTAACTTATATATTCAGTAACCTATTACTTTCCGATGTACTTACATGTGACTGTGTGCAACCTAAACAACTCATGGCCTCTTACCGTAATTTGTTCCAGTGAATCCCCACCTGTTAAAGTGAAAGAACAAACATTATTCCCAGTTCAGTAACCCAAACAAACCAACTAGATGTACAGTAGACCCGCTGAATGGTGACTTTTGCTTACTAGCAGTTGTTCCACCAGTTATTAGTTCCCAATTATACTGGAAATCGGATCACAGATGCATTCATTGCTGCTCAATAATTAGTGAGGGGTATTCCGACACCTTTTGTGGATTATTTCTCACTGGGCCGGTAATAAGAACCCCAGGCTCCTGTAGCTGCTTTCAGTAATGATTTAACACTGGGTTTGAGTGGCAGCTTATTGGCCATTGGAAAAGAGCAAGCACAGTATCATACTTGGGTGCGGGGCCCACCGGGGCTGCTGCCTGGAAGCACTGCACACCAGTCTGGAGCTGCTACACCCCCCCACCGTGTTCCACACCGACACTCTCAGTCATTGGCTTCAGGTTTTGTCCGGGTGCCCCGTCGGCCCACAGTATATATTGGACAGTATATATAGGATCAGCAACTTCTTAACTGCTCTAGAAAGAACCTGTTGACACCCATGGGTGGCCTTCTCCAAGCCATGTTTAACACCCTTGATTTTTAAAGATTTTAAATTCCCCATTTCTAACTCTGATCCTGAACCAATCTGTACGTACCAGTCCCAGCATCCATTGGGGTTAGACATGTTGGACTTGGCTTGAGGGTACAAGACAATGAAGTCATTCAGATCCGCCACTTGGTTGTAACCGCCATTTTTGGCAAATCGGTCCCCGACCTTTTCTCTGAAAAGCAGAACAATCAAAATGATTTCATTTTCAACAGAAATACTCTGCCTGCGCTACCCTGCCTGTGTGTGCCATACTCTACCTGCGCTACCCTGCCTGTGTGTGCCATACTCTACCTGCGCTACCCTGCCTGTGTGTCCCATACTCTGCCTGCCCTATGCTGCCTGTGTGCCATACTCTGCCTGCGATACCCTGCCTGTGTGTGCCATACTCTGCCTGCGCTACCCTGCCTGTGTGTGCCATACTCTGCCTGCCCTATGCTGCCTGTGTGTGACATACTCTGCCTGTCCTATGCTGCCTGTGTGTGCCATACTCTGCCTGCGCTACCCTGCCTGTGTGTGCCGTACCCTGCCTGCCCTATGCTGCCTGTGTGTGACATACTCTGCCTGTCCTATGCTGCCTGTGTGTGCCATACTCTGCCTGCCCTATGCTGCCTGTGTGTGCCATACTCTGCCTGCCCTATGCTGTCTGTGTGTGCCATACTCTGGCCTGCCCTGTGCTGCCTGTGTGTGCCATACTCTGCCTGTCCTACGCTGCCTGTGTGTGCCATACTCTGCCTGCCCTATGCTGCCTGTGTGTGCCATACTCTGCCTGCCCTACCCTGCCTGTGTGTGCCATACTCTGCCTGCCCTATGCTGCCTGTGTGTGCCATACTCTGCCTGCCCTATGCTGCCTGTGTGTGCCATACCCTCCCTGCCCTATGCTGTCTGTGTGTGCCATACTCTGCCTGCCCTGTGCTGCCTGTGTGTGCTATACTCTGCCTGTCCTATGCTGCCTGTGTGTTCCATACTCTGCCTGCCCTATGCTGCCTGTGTGTGCCATACTCTGCCTGCCCTATGCTGCCTGTGTGTGCCATACTCTGCCTGCCCTATGCTGCCTGTGTGTGCCATACTCTGCCTGCCCTGTGCTGCCTGTATGTGCCATACTCTGCCTGCCCTATGCTGCCTGTATGTGCCATACTCTGCCTGCCCTACCCTGCCTGTATGTGCCATACTCTGCCTGTCCTATGCTGTGTGTGCCATACTCTGCCTGTCCTATGCTGCCTGTGTGTGCCATACTGCCATGCCCTATGCTGCCTGTGTGTGCCATACTCTGCCTGCCCTATGCTGCCTGTGTGTGCCATACCATTAATAGCGTTTATTTACTTACAGATATCGTAGTTCAAGCCTGGCTATAAGATATAGTGAGCATATAGCTCCCCAAAAGCATAATGTGACCCCCCCCAACTGTAAATGATAATGAAAGACACAGTGACCTACCTTCCTTGGAGACATCCATGAAATACAATGTGAAGTTTGCACTCTGTAATAGCAACAGGGAAGGATTGGCTCAGAAATATTGCTCAATAAATACATAAGCATTAGCAGGCCATCATCTCACTGGCCAATGGGCATGGAATATTATCATCATATGACTAGCCATAAGGGGCCCCTATCAGAACAAGATAGAAACCTATGGTATCACAATGATATCTGTACATACTATGTGTATATCCATAGGGAGCTGTTCTTGCTAATACAATGCCAGTATAATGCCATTTTCCAACCATTTTGCTCACCCATATCTGCTCACTTACTTGCCCCGGCCTGGCAGGAAGAAGGGACGTATACATATCCAGCTGTGTCCATCGCATAGGTGGAAGCAGCAGAACCGCCGAAATATTCCGACTGGTCAAACAGAGTTAGCTGGGTACATAGCACAAACAGAAATGAATGACTAAACTCATATACAGAGATCCAAAGTCTTGATAAATACACTAAATAAGTATGGGAAAATGTAAAAGTCAGTGCCAGCCATAATATTACCTGCCCAGTGAGTGATGCCGAGCTGCTTGGCTTCTGTAAGTAAGGAAAAGTTGTTTTATTAGTGAGTTATAGCTCTGTACAGCAAACTTAGGGGGCTGTTCCTGCTGAATTGTGCTTAGTACAGGGGAATCCCTTTGTGCCATAGTTTTATGGTATCTCTCTGTACAGGCTATGAGCAAACTGAGGGGGCTGTTCCTGCTGAATTGTGCTTAGTACAGGGGAATCCCTATGTGCCATAGTTTTATGGTATCTCTCTGTACAGGCTATGAGCAAACTGAGGGGGCTGTTCCTGCTGAATTGTGCTTAGTACAGGGGAATCCCTATGCTGCCATAGTTTTATGGTATCTCTCTGTACAGGCTATGAGCAAACTTAGGGGGCTGTTCCTGCTGAATTGTGCTTAGTACAGGGGAATCCCTATGTGCCATAGTTTTATGTTATCTCTCTGTACAGGCTATGAGCAAACTTAGGGGGCTGTTCCTGCTGAATTGTGCTTAGTACAGGGGAATCCCTATGTGCCATAGTTTTATGGTATCTCTCTGTACAGGCTATGAGCAAACATAGGGGGCTGTTCCTGCTGAATTGTGCTTAGTACAGGGGAATCCCTATGCTGCCATAGTTTTATGGGATCTCTCTGTACAGGCTATGAGCAAACACAGGGGGCTGTTCCTGCTGAATTGTGCTTAGTACAGGGGAATCCCTATGCTGCCATAGTTTTATGGTATCTCTCTGTACAGGCTATGAGCAAACACAGGGGGCTGTTCCTGCTGAATTGTGCTTAGTACAGGGGAATTAATTTACATTAGAAAAATATTGGCCCCCGTAACCCCCCGTAACAGACACATTGGATAAGAAATCAGTATTAGTCATTACCTGGAGATTTCCATGGATGAAGTTTAAGGCTTCATAGGCCCCATTATAATTGCAGTTGTTGACGTAATCTAGATTGGTTAAGCCGCAGGAGCCGCCGTAGCTGTCGGTTGGCTAAATAAACAAATCAGTAATATAAATTAAGTTTATTGTGTCCAAATCTCTTACTACAACCAACGTCACAGCATCACATAGAAGCCCGGTTACAGTTAAAGAACAATGGGGTGATGCCTTCTCAGTGATAAGGACACCTAGTGGCCACAATCAGCTATTACTGAATGTTCAGCTTGCCCAGTAAGCTAAGCAGTGCCAGTACCCACCATGCCATGCTGTGCCGGGATGTCATAGACTGTTTTGATGGCTCCAGGACTGGTTATAAAAGCCTTGTAATACTCTTCCAGCTTCTTTACCACCCCTGCAGATTGAAATAGAAAAGAATTAGATCATGTGAAGGAGGAGGAGCACTTTCCTGCAACCAACACTCAATATCTATAGTACAGGTATGGGACCCATTATCCAGAATGCTCGGGACCTGGGGTTTTCCGGATAAGGGGTCTAAGTAACTCGGATCGCCTACCTTCGCTTAAAACATTATTTAAACAGTAATTAAACCCAATAGGGCTGTTCTGCCCCCAATAAGGGGTAATTATATCTTAGTTGGGATCAAGTACAGGTACTGTTTTATTATTACAGAGAAAAAGGAATCATTTAACCATTAAATAAACCCAATAGGGCTGTTCTGCCCCCAATAAGGGGTAATTATATCTTAGTTGGGATCAAGTACATGTACTGTTTTATTATTACAGAGAAAAAGGAATCATTTAACCATTAAATAAACCCAATAGGGCTGTTCTGCCCCAATAAGGGGTAATTATATCTTAGTTGGGATCAAGTACAGGTACTGTTTTATTATTACAGAGAAAAAGGAATCATTTAACCATTAAATAAACCCAATAGGGCTGTTCTGCCCCCAATAAGGGGTAATTATATCTTAGTTGGGATCAAGTACATGTACTGTTTTATTATTACAGAGAAAAGGGAATCATTTAACCATTAAATAAACCCAATAGGGCTGTTCTGCCCCAATAAGGGGTAATTATATCTTAGTTGGGATCAAGTACAGGTGCTGTTTTATTATTACAGAGAAAAGGGAATCATTTAACCATTAAATAAACCCAATAGGGCTGTTCTGCCCCCAATAAGGGGTAATTATATCTTAGTTGGGATCAAGTACAGGTACTGTTTTATTATTACAGAGAAAAGGGAATCATTTAACCATTAAATAAACCCAATAGGGCTGTTCTGCCCCAATAAGGAATAATTATATCTTAGTTGGGATCAAGTACAGGTACTGTTTTATTATTACAGAGAAAAAGGAAAACAATGTTAAAAATCTGAATTATTTGATTAAAATGGAGTCTATGGGAGATGGGCTTTCTGTAATTTGGAGCCTTCTGGATAATAGGTTTCCAGATAAGAGATCCCATACCTGTACCAGTATATTTGTGGCCTTGCCCCAATCCACCATGAACCCCGTAACCACCCCCCCCCCCCCAAGGCATGACCCTAAAAAGACATTATGCCTCAGGCACCTTAGGGATCTCACCTGGGACAACCACTGTGTCTTTGGAGCCGGAGAAGATGAAGACCTTCTGGCCTGCGAGGTTGGACACGGGATCGAGGAGCATGGAGGTGGCGTAACTGTTAGTTTTACTGATCAGGGTGTTGATATTAATGCCGTAGGGTAATTTCATGCAAGTGTTGAGGGCGTTGATCATGTTCCCCTGGGCGCAGTAATAAGGACCTGCAATGGGGTCGACCTTATCAGTTAGAAGAGTTTGTAAAGGGGAAGTTTACCCCTTTACATGCAAGAAAAATACATCACAAAACAATATTATACATAAAATATTTATTGTACCTCCAGCAAAAAACGCAGCCCCCACCATTCTATTAGACTGGGCAAGGTGGTACTGGTTGGCCATGTAAGCGCCAGCAGACAAGCCGGACACGCTAAGATCAGCTTCTAGGTTATAAGAACCTGCAGAGAGAGAGAGAAAGGGAGTCATCATTCAAAAAGTCAAGAAAAAGAGCTGGATTTCCCCTTAGGGCTTCCAATAGGAGACTCTCCATTGGACAATGTATAATCATATATAAATATATAACAACTGTTCTCTTTTTTGGGAGTCTAAGCCTCCATTTTGTTGACTCTTCATTATTCTCAACCTAGGGGGAAAGAGAGGACTGAAATGAGATAGAGAGTGGTTGGAGGTCTCTATGGTTTCCTGGTGGGCTCCCATCATACCAGCCTGGCACTGCCTGTATAACAGAAACATAATAAAAGGAATTTAGTGCCCATTGCTGTACCTAGCTTTACTTGGCCATGGCACCAGCCAATCAGAGCGAAGAGTAGAAACCAGACCTTCATCGTTACAGGGAGAGCGACGTTACCAAGAGATGGAGCTTTGGAGAAGCTGGGAATGCTGAGGCTGAGAGGAGGCTTGGGTTTATATACACACAACACCTTGGCTGACCTGCAAGCAGGTGCTCGGGGAACCATGAGAAAACTGACAGTTGAGCAGCTGTCACTGGGTGCAGAATCTGTGCTGATGATCTGCATTGAGCAAACAGAGAGGGAGCCGAGTATAAACAGATCTGCGCTACAGAGATAACACTCCGATATGGCCAATCTGGATTTTTTGCCAATGCCATAAACTAATACTGTACTAATCCTGTACTAATACTGTACTAATGCTGTACTAAAACTGTACTAATACTATTACTGTACTAATACTAATACTGTACTAATGCTGTACTAATACTGTACTAATACTATTACTGTACTAATACTAATACTGTACTAATACTGTACTAATGCTGTACTAATACTGTACTAATACTAATACTGTACTAATACTGTACTAATACTAATACTGTACTAATACTAATACTGTACTAATGCTGTACTAAAACTGTACTAATACTATTACTGTACTAATACTAATACTGTACTAATGCTGTACTAATACTGTACTAAAACTGTACTAATACTGTACTAATACTAATACTGTACTAATACTAATACTGTACTAATGCTGTACTAAAACTGTACTAATACTATTACTGTACTAATACTAATACTGTACTAATGCTGTACTAATACTGTACTAATACTGTACTAATACTGTACTAATACTAAACTAAAATAATAATAATGTACTAATGCAAATATTGCACTCATACTACTGTACTAATACTGCACCAATACTAAACTAATATTGTATTAATACTAATACTGTACTAATACTATTACTGTACTAATACTAATACTGTACTAATACTGTACTAATGCTGTACTAATACTGTACTAATACTAATACTGTACTAATACTATTTCTGTACTAATACTGTACTAATGCTGTACTAATACTGTACTAATACTGTACTAATACTAAACTAAAATAATAATAATGTACTAATGCAAATATTGCACTCATACTACTGTACTAATACTGCACCAATACTAAACTAATATTGTATTAATACTAATACTGTACTAAAGATAATACTGTACTAATACAAATATTGTACTGATACTAATACTGTACTTATCCTGTACTAATACTAACACCATACTAATGCTAATATTGCACTCATATTAATTCTGTACTTTATACTGCACCAATACTAAACTAATATTGTACTAATGCTAATACTGTGCTAATACTGTACAGGTATGGGATCTTTTATCCGGAAACCTGTTATCCAGAAAGTTATCAAATTATGGAAAGGCCATCTCCCATAGACTCTATTATAAGCAAATAATTCTAATTTTTAAAAATGATTTCCTTTTTCTTTGTAATTATAAAACAGTACCTGTACTTGATCCCAACTAAGATATAATTACCCCTTATTGGGGCAGAACAGCCCTATTGGGTTTATTTAATGGTTAAATGATTCCCTTTTCTCTGTAATAATAAAACAGTACCTGTACTTGATCCCAACTAAGATATAATTACCCCTTATTGGGGCAGAACAGCCCTATTGGGTTTATTTAATGGTTAAATGATTCCCTTTTCTCTGTAATAATAAAACAGTACCTGTACTTGATCCCAACTAAGATATAATTACCCCTTATTGGGGCAGAACAGCCCTATTGGGTTTATTTAATGGTTAAATGATTCCCTTTTCTCTGTAATAATAAAACAGTACCTGTACTTGATCCCAACTAAGATATAATTACCCCTTATTGGGGCAGAACAGCCCTATTGGGTTTATTTAATGGTTAAATGATTCCCTTTTCTCTGTAATAATAAAACAGTACATGTACTTGATCCCTGCTAAGATATAATTACCCCTTATTGGGGGCAGAACAGCCCTATTGGGTTTATTTAATGGTTAAATGATTCCCTTTTCTCTGTAATAATAAACAGTACCTGTACTTGATCCCAACTAAGATATAATTACCCCTTATTGGGGGCAGAACAGCCCTATTGGGTTTATTTAATGGTTAAATGATTCCCTTTTCTCTGTAATAATAAAACAGTACCTGTACTTGATCCCAACTAAGATATAATTACCCCTTATTGGGGCAGAACAGCCCTATTGGGTTTATTTAATGGTTAAATGATTCCCTTTTCTCTGTAATAATAAAACAGTACATGTACTTGATCCCTGCTAAGATATAATTACCCCTTATTGGGGGCAGAACAGCCCTATTGGGTTTATTTAATACTTAAATCATTTTTAACAGACTTAAGTCATTGGAGATCCAAATAATGGAAAGATTCCTTATCTGGAAAACCCCAGGTCCCGAGCATTCTGGATAACAGGTCCCATACCTGTATTCTGGGAACATCCCCTTTAATTGCCTGTTTATGAAACATGTAAACCCCAAACAGCTCCAATGAGAGTCTCGTTGGCAATGAGACTGTGCCCGGTGGGAGCCATACTTACATGTGTTGTTGTTGGCTGGCCTTCATAGGCAGATATATTAAATACACAGAACGCACAGAGATAAAGACATATTTTCACTTCTACATTTATTGCTGAACTTTCCCCCCTTGTTAGCAAATAATTCCCATATTATCCCCTATAAGGAGAGCTAAAACCTATTCCCACACCTTGTGTCTCAACCCTTTCTCCTTGTAGAGTGTAAGCTCTTTTGGGCAGGGCTCCCTTCCCCTCCTGTATCAGTTATTGATTGCTTTATATGTTACTCCTTGTAGAGTGTAAGCTCTTTTGGGCAGGGCTCCCTTCCCCTCCTGTATCGGTTACTGATTGCTTTATATGTTACTCCTTGTAGAGTGTAAGCTCTTTTGGGCAGGGCTCCCTTCCCCTCCTGTATCAGTTATTGATTGCTTTATATGTTACTCCTTGTAGAGTGTAAGCTCTTTTGGGCAGGGCTCTCTTCCCCTCCTGTATCGGTTACTGATTGCTTTATATGTTACTCCTTGTAGAGTGTAAGCTCTTTTGGGCAGGGCTCTCTTCCCCTCCTGTATCGGTTACTGATTGCTTTATATGTTACTCCTTGTAGAGTGTAAGCTCTTTTGGGCAGGGCTCCCTTCCCCTCCTGTATCGGTTATTGGTTGCTTTATATGTTACTCCTTGTAGAGTGTAAGCTCTTTTGGGCAGGGCTCCCTTCCCCTCCTGTATCGGTTATTGATTGCTTTATATGTTACTCCTTGTAGAGTGTAAGCTCTTTTGGGCAGGGCTCTCTTCCCCTCCTGTATCGGTTATTGATTGCTTTATATGTTACTCTGTATGTCCAATGTATGTAACCCACTTATTGTACAGCGCTGCGGGATATGTTGGCGCTTTATAAATAAATAATAATAATTATTATTGGGATCAACTCTGGATGGCAGATAATAGGAGTGGGGCTGGGTATCTTTAAAGGAGATCTAAAGCTTTGCAATGAATAAAGGTGCCCATACACGGGCCGATTGTAGCTGCTGATATGGGTCCCTTAGACCAATTCGGCAGCTTATCGGCCCGTGTAGGGGCACTACCGACGGGCCTGCCCGACCGATATCTGGTCTGAAATTGGCCAGATATCGATCGGACAGGTTCCCGAACCGACTGTGCCTATTACCGTCATTCTATATCGCCATATGGCCAAACGACCGAATTAGCCTAAATTCCCCCGGTATCCCCCACCCATAGGTGGGGATATTGGGAGAAGATCCGCTCGGTTGGAGACCTCGCCAGGCAAGCGGATCTTTACATGTATGGCCACCTTAAGACTAGCAATTCTACACTTGCCCGAGGCCCCACAGCCCTTTATAAGGGAAGATCTGTCCCTCTGAAGATACTCCTAGTAGCTCCCCATTGATATATATAGCATATAGTGTAAATATAACAAAGACAATACAAGGCTAATCAGTAATTCATTCAGATTACCCTTTCAGCAGCAGCCCCGAGCTCACTGAGCACGTGCAGTGCCACTGACACACACACAAGATGGCCTAACAAGATCCAAGATGGGTAGCTGCTGGGGACAACTGTGAAGGCCACGATTACGTATCGGGCTCCTATAGTAAGTTCAGAATATACAATACAGCATTTCTAGCCAATTAAGGCTTTAGTTCTCCTTTAATAATTAAAAACAACGGAGTAGTTTTTGAAACATAAGAAAAATACAAGGTTTATTAAAACACTAAATTTGACCAAATACGGATCTTAACGTTTATCTCTCGGACAGACTAGTGACCCAAACGAGCAGTAACCAATTCATGAAATTCCCACACAAAAGGACATATTCCCACCATCGGGCTCCCATCAGCCAATCATCTCCTGAGCTCAGGGAGACCAACATGTTAAAAAGGGTAATTCATGTTTTATGTATAAATGTTCATATTTCATAGCTTGTGAATGATATATCTTCATCACTGGCAGCCAAAAAAGGCTACAGTTTTATTCCTTCGTTCTATCCAGCCCCTCTCCTATTAATCTTCCAGTCTCGTATCTGGTTGCTAGGGTATATTGGAACCTAACAACCAGACAGCTGCTCCAAAAACAATTCCAAAAACCATAAAATGCAGACCAACTGCAAATTGTCTCAGATTATCGGTGTGCATAATAGTTGAAGTCGACCCCCTTTACAAATAGAATTGTAGCGTCAGCTGAATGCTCATTGGAGCAGCGTAAGTAGTCAAAAGCCGCCACCTCCCTGCAGGAAAACTGAAATGGTTCAGCCCAGTGATGGCGGAGGTGCAGGACACACAGCGGATTGATAATGACAAGCAGACGAAAAAATATCCGGAAAGTGAGGATCAAGCAAGAGGAAAGGAGTCATGGCACTCGGACTAAGGGTTTTTCCAGTGAAATCCATCGACCAATGTGGTTCTGCCGCCATCGGGGGCCATAGATCCCAATCTCTCAGACCCAAACCAAGGTCCAGCTTCCCGGAACCCCCCGTACAGTTTAATGCTGGTGACCTTTTGCTGCTTGTCCCATTGTGAAACCCCCTGACCTCTCTGCAAAGTCAGAATCCGGCACAAGCCCCGCAGCTTGGGGGTAATTACTCATTGGTGCCCCAACTGGTTCCCGCAGAAACTCTGTGCCGAGAGCTGCTGTTCAGTCTTCCGGGAAACTGAGAAACAGAGAAATTGAAGGCAAAGTTGTGGTTTATATTGCTCACTTAATAGTTGGGATCAAGTACAGGTACTGTTTTATTATTACAGAGAAAAGGGAATCATTTAACCATGAAATAAACCCAATAGGGCTGTTCTGCCCCCAATAAGGGGTAATTATATCTTAGTTGGGATCAAGTACAGGTACTGTTTTATTATTACAGAGAAAAGGGAATCATTTAACCATTAAATAAACCCAATAGGGCTGTTCTGCCCCCAATAAGGGGTAATTATATCTTAGTTGGGATCAAGTACAGGTACTGTTTTATTATTACAGAGAAAAGGGAATCATTTAACCATTAAATAAACCCAATAGGGCTGTTCTGCCCCCAATAAGGGGTAATTATATCTTAGTTGGGATCAAGTACAGGTACTGTTTTATTATTACAGAGAAAAGGGAATCATTTAACCATTAAATAAACCCAATAGGGCTGTTCTGCCCCAATAAGGGGTAATTATATCTTAGTTGGGATCAAGTACAGGTACTGTTTTATTATTACAGAGAAAAGGGAATCATTTAACCATTAAATAAACCCAATAGGGCTGTTCTGCCCCCAATAAGGGGTAATTATATTCTTTAGTTGGGATCAAGTACAGGTACTGTTTTATTATGTAAGAGAAAAGGGAATCATTTATAACCATGAATAAACCCAATAGGACTGTTCTAGCCCCCAATAAGGGGTTAGATTATATCTTAGTTGGGATCAAGTACAGGTACTGTTTTATTATTACAGAGAAAAGGGAATCCATTTAACCATGAAATAACCCAATAGGGCTGTTCTGCCCCAATAAGGGTTAATTATATTGTTAGTTGGGATTAAGGTACAGGTACTGTTTTATTATTTTTTTTTTTTCAGAGGAAAAGGAATCCATTTAACCATGAATAAACCAATAGGGCTGTTTCTGCCCCAATAAGGGGTAATTATTATCTTATGTTGGGATCAAGTACCAGGTACTGTTTTTATTATTTACCAGAGAAAGGGAATCATTTAACCATGAAATAAACCCAATAGGGCTGTTCTGCCCCCAATAAGGGGTAATTATATCTTAGTTGGGATCAAGTACAGGTACTGTTTTATTATTACAGAGAAAAGGGAATCATTTTTAAAAATTAGAATTCATAGAGTCTATGGGATCCCATACCTGTATAGTGTAACCTTTATATGCTAAAGGAGTTTACTAAGGCTTTAATGCGCTGCATGGTTATGTGTGCAGCTGGCCGGATGGATTATCACCAGCTACAGAAATATATACATACAGCGAGTATTATCTTGTTGATTGGCCTTGGCCTTGTTTGCCAGGAATATAAAAAAGGGCTTATTCAAGTTATTGGGTTTAATATATCAGGAGAGAAGGTCAAACTGGATCTATAAACAAGGCCACATGGTTGGTACGGATACAAAGGACACATTAAAAAGGGCACATATACCTTCCCTAAAACTAACTCTTTTACGATTCCCTAGATCTCCAAAAGAGGCATTTAAACCCTAAAATTAGAGATGCAAAAGTAATGTCCAATGAGAATAATCCCTACTATCGACGTGATTTATTCAACTAATGTGCCTCGTGCCATGGAGAATAATATGTCCCAGGGGACATTAGAATAGTAGAAACACAAAATGGAGTGGGTTTATATCAAGACCCAGTTGCCCCCTGTGCGTTCCTATTCTGCCCCCGCGTGGGAAGGACTGACCTGCAGCGTTCCTCCTCTGCTCCGATATTGTGTAGATCTCCTGCAGCTGCTTCTTCTGATCGTTACTCAGCTTCTCCATCAGTAAGTGATACCAGGGGGCGTCCCTGCTTTGTACATCTAAACAGGACAAAATAGCCCAATATTTACTAAACAGAATGCAACGGCTGCCCATTCCATCATGTCCTCCTTGGGTAACTAGCACTGAAAGAAGAACTTATAAGTCTGACAAAATACTACAACATGTCCCCCCTGTGCTCAGTGTGGGATTGGGCCTTGTAGTGCCCCCCACAGAACCAGAAATTGAGGGCCCACACTCATGATAACTAGATGTAAACTATGGTAAATGTATTAGGTGCCATATGGACCTATGGTGGGGATAAAGAATATAGTAACATAGTAAGTTAGGTTGAAAAAAGACGTACATCCATCACGTTCAACCATAATGCCTATATATAACCTGCCTAACTGCTAGTTGATCCAGAGGAAGGCAAAAACCCCATCTGAAGCCTCTCTAATTTGCCCCAGAGGGGAAAAAATTCCTTCCTGACTCCAAGATGGCAATCGGACCAGTCCCTGGGGCAACTTGTATCTCCCATACCCCTGTATTCCCTCACTTGTACTGAGAGCTATCCCCCCTACCCCTGTATTCCCTCACTTGTACTGAGAGCTATCCCCCTACCCTGTATTCCCTCACTTGTACTGAAGAGCTATCTCCCCTACCCCCTGTATTCCCTCACTTGTACTGAGAGCTATCTCCCCTACCCCTGTATTCCCTCACTTGTACTGAGAGCTATCCCCCCTACCCGTATTCCCTCACTTGTACTGAGAGCTATCTCCCCTACCCTGTATTCCCTCACTTGTACTGAGAGCTATTCCTCCCCTACCCCTGTAATTCCTCCCTTTCCCCCCCCCTGTATTCCCCACTTGTACTGAGAGCTATCCCCCCTACCCCTGTATTCCCTCACTTGTACTGAGAGCTATCCCCCCTACCCCTGTATTCCCTCACTTGTACTGAGAGCTATCCCCCCTACCCCTGATTCCCCTCCACTTGTACTGAGAGCTATCTCCCAACCCCTGTATTCCCTCACTTGTACTGAGAGCCTATCTCCCCTACCCCTGTATTCCCTCACTTGTACTGAGAGCTATCTCCCATACCCCTGTATTCCCTCACTTGTACTGAGAGCAATCTCCCCTACCCCTGTATTCCCTCACTTGTACTGAAGAGCTATCCCCCTACCCCTGTATTCCCTCACTTGTACTGAGAGCTATTCCCCCTACCCCTGTATTCCCTCACTTGTACTGAGAGCTATCCCCCCTACCCCTGTATTCCCTCACTTGTACTGAGAGCTATCTCCCCTACCCTGGTATTCCCTCACTTGTACTGAGAGCTATCTCCCATACCCCTGTATTCCCTCACTTGTACTGAGAGCTATCCCCCTACCCTGTATTCCCTCACTTGTACTGAGAGCTATCTCCCCTACCCCTGTATTCCCTCACTTGTACTGAGAGCTATCTCCCATAACCCTGTATTAACTCACTTTCTAAACAGCCATCCAACCCCTTCTTAAAGCTACAGTATATAATGGCTTATAGAATGGATTATAGAAATAGTCGTTGGCTGGGGGCTACAATGGCGGGAGCCCAGTAGGGTTGATCCAGTCACGCTCTGACTGGGCTATACTGCAGACATGGGCAAAACCGTCTCCCATTTAATTTACTTACTAAGCAAGGCATTGGTGAAGAATTGATATTCATCCAGTGCATCTTCACAATCCAGAGGGGTGCTAAATCCTTCCAGTGCAGTCTCCTCCAGAACCTCATCATCCCAGTCCTCATCTTCCTCCTCCGCATCTTCCCCCGTGTTCTGCTGCATGGCCTGGCCATTGGCTTCCTCCTCATCGCTTGCAATCTCTTCTTAAATAAAGCACAGCCATTGGTCAGCAGCTCTGCAGTCTCGTCGCTTGTTACTTACAGTCTATTGGGACTTACCGCTCTCTTCAATCTCTGCCTTTGGAACCCGGGAGGGCGCCCGATGATCAGAGTGGTCCCGGGTGGCACACACTTGCCTCAAGCCAAGGAACAGAAGTAATATGGAAGGAACAAGCACCGAGGCCACAGCACTGACTGCTGGGGGTCTGTTGGGAAGCTCCATTAGGATGCTCAGTCCTATTATACAGATCTTCCGATCGTGCAGCCTGTAGGGAGTGATCAGTTTAAAGGGCAAGTAATAAATATAAGTATAATAAATTCTGCCTTAGTGTTTGGCTCCAATAAGTGCAGATAAGCACTAGAGTCTCATGTCCTACTGCCTTTCAACTGCAGATCTGTACAAAAAGAATTGTCAGTTGTGTGTGTCAGCACTTCTCTGCTTTACAAAATGACACCCCTCCATTCCCTACTTTCACACTGTTTGTTGACTTGCTGCTTTCAACCCAATAGGCAGCTTGTTGGTCTGTGTATGGGGCCCAATACTTTGGCCTGTCTAACTGGGAGCCAAATAGCAGAGGGTTGGGCTGAAATACACAAAGAACAGGTATGGGATCCCTTATCCGGAAATCCCTTATCCAGAAAGTTCTGAATTACGGAAAGGCCATCTTCCATAGATACTATTATAAACAAATAATTCTAGTTTTTAAAAAGGATTTCCTTTTTCTCTGTAATAATATAACAGTACCTGTACTTGATCCCAACTAAGATATAATTACCCCTTATTGGGGCAGAACAGCCCTATTGGGTTTATTTCATGGTTAAATGATTCCCTTTTCTCTGTAATAATAAAACAGTACCTGTACTTGATCCCAACTAAGATATAATTACCCCTTATTGGGGGCAGAACAGCCCTATTGGGTTTATTTCATGGTTAAATGATTCCCTTTTTCTCTGTAATAATAAAACAGTACCTGTACTTGATCCCAACTAAGATATAATTACCCCTTATTGGGCAGAACAGCCCTATTGGGTTTATTTAATGGTTAAATGATTCCCTTTTCTCTGTAATAATAAAACAGTACCTGTACTTGATCCCAACTAAGATATAATTACCCCTTATTGGGGGCAGAACAGCCCTATTGGGTTTATTTAATGGTTAAATGATTCCCTTTTCTCTGTAATAATAAAACAGTACCTATACTTGATCCCAACTAAGATATAATTACCCCTTATTGGGGACAGAATAGCCCTATTGGGTTTATTTAATGGTTAAATGATTCCCTTTTCTCTGTAATAATAAAACAGTACCTATACTTGATCCCAACTAAGATATAATTACCCCTTATTGGGGCAGAACAGCCCTATTGGGTTTATTTAATGGTTAAATGATTCCCTTTTCTCTGTAATAATAAAACAGTACCTGTACTTGATCCCAACTAAGATATAATTACCCCTTATTGGGGGCAGAACAGCCCTATTGGGTTTATTTAATGGTTAAATGATTCCCTTTTCTCTGTAATAATAAAACAGTACCTATACTTGATCCCAACTAAGATATAATTACCCCTTATTGGGGCAGAACAGCCCTATTGGGTTTATTCAATATTAAAATGATTATTAGCAGACTTAAGTTATGGAGATCCAAATTACAGAAAGATCCCTTATCGGGAAAACCCCAGGCCCCGTGCATTCTGGATAACAGCTCCCATACCTGTACCAGTTTGTGGACATAAAGGGGGAAGGGTTTGCAGGGGAGTGGTGGGGTTAGACAAAGTGGGTGGGGTTTGAGGCTACGGCAGAAGTGCAATTAGAGCCATTAGAGGCTCAGACGGGTGTTGGACTTATGGTGCCACAATGAATTTGTTAGAAGGTTCCCAGTTAATAACTGGGGCACATCTAACAGTAAGTAGTAATCATGGCACCATGAGTTCTGATGGCAACCGTGACTAGGGATCAGTCAGGTATCTATCATAGGGTTAATGCCATCTTCTCTCAAAGGGTTTACACAGACCCCTAATATCAGCCATCCATTGGCTATCAGCTCACTTTGGCCCCGCCCACCCACAAGCTTCTCTATGCTTCTCTCTATCCCCCTCCGCAACATACACAATGGGATAGGATGAAAGAAATGAAGGTAGTTGTGTCTGCATCTCAGCAGGGGTAAATAATACCAGGCATTAGGGAACCATTCATACAGTACTTGCCCCAGGAAGCAGTCGGTATCATTCACCCACTGGTTAATAAACTGCGCAGTGATTGGTTCGGAGCTGTGAGGGAAGCACATCTGTTCCAGGGTGTTGAGGAGAAGGGAGGGGTTGTAGTACAGACAAGCAATGACCACCTGTAGACACATAGTGCGCAGCTCGCTAGACTTAACCCCTCGTGTTAATCGCTCCAGCACGGCCTCGACGAAGAGTGGGATACACTGGGGACATATAAATAATTATTAGTTCCATTAATTCGCTTGCTTCTGCTAAAGTAGAGTCAACTGCCAACGGCCATTTTACCTGGTCAATCCCACGCCCTCGACACTGAAGAATAATGACCTCCAGGAGTTTGGCTGCGTGGCACTCGGCATCTTCCCCTGCATCCCCAGTCAATACCTGCCAGGAACAGAACAGGATGGAAAAGTGCTGCTCCGATCTCACATCCATAAGCCCACTCGCCATCAGCCCCCACCTCCTACCTTCTTACACATGGTATAGATAATCTCCACATTTTTGGGGTTAGACAGCAGAGTATTTGTATCTACTGTGATGTAATTGTGAAGAAGAGGCATCATATCTATAGCGGGGAAACAGAAATCAGAATTGATATTTGGTTGCACTGTAGGTGTGCCTGCCCCCCCCATAATTGGGATCTCCTACCTTAAGTCTGCTAAAAAAACAGTAAATAAACCCAATAGAGCTGTTCTGCCCCAATAAGGATTAATTATATCTTAGTTGGGATCAAGTACAGGTACTGTTTTATTATTACAGAGAAAAGGGAATCATTTAACCATTAAATAAACCCAATAGGGATGTTCTGCCCCCAATAAGGGGTAATTATATCTTAGTTGGGATCAAGTACAGGTACTGTTTTATTATTACAGAGAAAAGGGAATCATTTAACCATTAAATAAACCCAATAGGACTGTTCTGCCCCCAATAAGGGGTAATTATATCTTAGTTGGGATCAAGTACAGGTACTGTTTTATTATTACAGAGAAAAGGGAATCATTTAACCATTAAATAAACCCAATAGGGCTGTTCTGCCCCAATAAGGGGTAATTATATCTTAGTTGGGATCAAGTACAGGTACTGTTTATTATTACAGAGAAAAGGGAATCATTTAACCATTAAATAAACCCAATAGGGCTGTTCTGCCCCAATAAGGGGTAATTATATCTTAGTTGGGATCAAGTACAGGTACTGTTTATTATTACAGAGAAAAGGGAATCATTTAACCATTAAATAAACCCAATAGGGCTGTTCTGCCCCAATAAGGGGTAATTATATCTTAGTTGGGATCAAGTACAGGTACTGTTTTATTATTACAGAGAAAAGGGAATCATTTAACCATTAAATAAACCCAATAGGGCTGTTCTGCCCCAATAAGGGGTAATTATATCTTAGTTGGGATCAAGTACAGGTACTGTTTTATTATTACAGAGAAAAGGGAATCATTTAACCATTAAATAAACCCAATAGGGCTGTTCTGCCCCCAATAAGGGGTAATTATATCTTAGTTGGGATCAAGTACAGGTACTGTTTTATTATTACAGAGAAAAAGGAAGCCATTATTAAAAATTTGAATTATTTAATTAAAATGGAGTCTATGGGAGATGGCCTTTCCGTAATTCATAACTTTTTGGATAATGGGTTTCCAGATAAGGGGTCTGATACCTGTACCACCCTTACATTGACTCTGTTTCACTAGAGAACCTTATTGTCTTGTTTGTTACAGTTCTCATAAGATTTCACCATGAAAACCATATAAAATCACATAAATCACTTTCTTTAGGCAAAATGTTATTTTTGGGTTTGCTTCCCCCTAAAACGATAAATAATGACTAGTGTCACTGATCGAAATTACAGCAGTGCCCTCTTGTGGCCACTTTGAGTACACCAGATTTACAAAGTGCCCTCTAGTGGCCAACGCTTGGAATACAACACTTTTACAAACCTGTAAAATACTCATAGCAGTCCTTCTGAAAGACTTCAAACAGTATCCCGAGTAACTGCCACATCTGAGGGGAGATGGTCTGGTTGGTCAGGCTGTAGGACAGAGAGAGGATCTCCTCGTAGAACTCTGCAGGGTAAATAAAAGCCAAGAAATGTGAACTACAAGGATTAGAAAATGAGCCATAGGCAAAGGTTTCTAACACAGATAGATGGTGCTCCAATTGCCTCCAATAACACAGGAGTTGCTGGGAGATGTAGTTCAGAAACCAACAATATTCTACTGGTTCTTCTATATCTACAGTGACCATATAATGCAGGGCTTCGGGGGCAGAGCAAAGACCAGACAGTCTGCTCTTCCCTCATAAAAAAGGGCATTGACTCAAGGGATGAGAACATAATTTTGCCCCTTTATGGGTCCCTGGTAAGGCCTCACCTTGAGTATGGGGGGCAGTTTTGGGCTCCAGTCCTTAAGAAGGATATTAATGAGCTGGAGAGAGTGCAGAGACTGCAACTAAACTGGGAAAGGGGATGGAAGGGTTAAACTATGAGGTTAGACTGTCAGGGTTGGGGTTGTTTTCTCTGGAAAAGAGGCGCTTGCGAGGGGACATGATTACTCTGTACAAGTACATTAGAGGGGATTATAGGCAGATAGGGGGGGGGGTTCTTTTTTCCCATAAAAACGATCAGCGCACCAGAGGCCCCCCCTTTAGATTAGAGGAACGGAGCTTCCATTTGAAGCAGCGTAGGGGGTTCCTCACGGGGAGGGCAGTGAGGTTGGGGAATGCCCTTCCTAGTGATGGGGTAATGGCAGATTCTGTTAGTGCCTATAAGAGGGGCCTGGATGAGTTCTTGAACAAGCACAGTATCCAAGGCTATTGTGATACTAATATCTACAGTTAGTATTAATGTTTGTATATATAGCTTATGTATGGGAGTGGATAGATAGGTCAGTATGGGTCTGTATGGGAGTGGATAGATAGGTCAGTATGGGTCTGTATGTGAGTGGATAGATAGGTCAGTGTGGGTCTGTATGTGAGTGGATAGGTCAGTGTGGGTCTGTATGTGAGTGGATAGATAGGTCAGTGTGGGTCTGTATGGGAGTGGATAGATAGGTCAGTGTGGGTCTGTATGTGAGTGGATAGATGGGTCAGTGTGGGTCTGTATGTGAGTGGATAGATAGGTCAGTGTGGGTCTGTATGTGAGTGGATAGATAGGTCAGTGGGTCTGATGTGAGTGGAAGAGGTCAGGTGGTCTGTATGTGAGTGGATAGATAGGTCAGTGTGGGTCTGTATGGAGTGGATAGATAGGTCAGTGTGGGTCTGTATGGGAGTGGATAGATAGGTCAGTGTGGGTCTGTATGTGAGTGGATAGATGGGTCAGTGTGGGTCTGTATGTGAGTGGATAGATAGGTCAGTGTGGGTCTGTATGTGAGTGGATAGATAGGTCAGTGTGGGTCTGTATGTGAGTGGATAGATAGGTCAGTGTGGGTCTGTATGTGAGTGGATAGATAGGTCAGTGTGGGTCTGTATGTGAGTGGATAGATAGGTCAGTGTGGGTCTGTATGTGAGTGTATAGATGGGTCAGTATGGGTCTGTATGTGAGTGGATAGATAGGTCAGTGTGGGTCTGTATGTGAGGGGATAGATAGGTCAGTGTGGGTCTGTATGGGAGTGGATAGATAGGTCAGTGTGGGTCTGTATGTGAGTGGATAGATAGGTCAGTACGGGTCTGTATGTGAGGGGATGGATAGGTCAGTATGGGTCTGTATGGGAGTGGATAGATAGGTCAGTATGGGTCTGTACGGGAGTGGATAGATAGGTCAGTGTGGGTCTGTATGTGAGTGGATAGATAGGTCAGTATGGGTCTGTATGTGAGGGGATGGATAGGTCAGTGTGGGTCTGTATGGGAGTGGATAGATAGGTCAGTATGGGTCTGTATGTGAGGGGATGGATAGGTCAGTATGGGTCTGTATGGGAGTGGATAGATGGGTCAGTGTGGGTCTGTATGTGAGTGGATAGATAGGTCAGTGTGGGTCTGTATGGGAGTGGATAGATAGGTCAGTGTGGGTCTGTATGTGAGTGGATAGATAGGTCAGTGTGGGTCTGTATGTGAGTGGATAGATAGGTCAGTGTGGGTCTCTATGTGAGTGGATAGATAGGTCAGTATGGGTCTGTATGTGAGGGGATGGATAGGTAAGTATAGGGTGTGGGTGCTGGGTTTACTTGGAAGGGTTGAACTTGATGGACTCTGGTCTTTTTTCAACTCTATGTAACTATATGTAACCCTGTAACAAGTAGAGCAGCCGGAGGGGCATTAGTGTGTAACAGGGGGCTGTAGGCTTTATATCGGGACTTATATAACAGACAGTGCAAGGCATCAGTATCACCTATACTCACCTATAATGTGCTTTTGCAGCACCAGCCCAATTATCTGCAGGCAGATCCCCTCCAACTGCTGTTTTATCTGAAATAAAAACCTAATAATGAGTATTACTATAATAAACATTCCTATAAAAAAAGGACGGCTGTATCAGGGATCGGATCCAGCTCACACACCTCCTTGTGATCCTCCACAACAGTCAGCACAATATCAATGGTGTGCAGGATTCCCATGGCCATTACCGTCTTGTCCTCCACCTCATCGTACTCGTCGCTCTGCAGGACTTTGACAAATATCTCTGTCTTTATAGAAACGCACAGAAAAACCGTTACACACTCCATACGATTACGCCGATGGCTACTGTTATAGTCATACAATGCCCCATTCCTAGCAACTTTACCATTGTTTCTCATTTATTTTTTTTATAGTTTTTCAATTATTTGCCTTCCTCTTCTAACTCATACGAGCTTTTAGATGGGGGTCACTGACCCCGGCAGCTAAAAACTATTGCTCTGTGAGGTTACAGTTTTGTTATATTGTATTCCTTATTTTATTCAGACACTTATATTCCAAGGTCTCATTTACACCACTGTTTGGTTGCTAGGGTAATCTGGACCCTAGAAACCAGGATAGCGGCTAAAATTCCAAACTGGAGAGCTGCTGAACAGAAAGCTAAATAATTGAAAAACTATAATAATAATAATAATAATAAATATTGCAAATTGTCTCAATATTACCCTCTACATCAGGGGGGTCAAACTCAATAACATAAAGGGGACGAAATCTTAAACACAGGCTAAGTCACTGGGCGAATTTTTACTTAGTCTTAGTTAAGGATAGATACATATCATATGCCCTCCTCGTGCATTTATCATGTTTTGAAAATAACAAGCACAAAGCAAACTGTAAGCAAAACAGTTACATTACAAACATTGAAATTGCTCACCTATTTGTTTTCTGTGTAGTTGCTACTGGCAGCACGTGCAGGGACACGGGCACGGTCGTGCCTAGTGCTGGGTGTGAGTGGCCAGTGGCACAAGCTAGGACCGGATGGGAGCCGTGGGACAGGAGTGGATGAGAGCCTGGCCAACCAAGGCCATGGACGAGCGGAGGCTTATTATGTGGCCTGTGTGCCCAACCAAGCAGCGTGACCAATTGCCTGACTGTGCCGCTCCAGTCCCAGTGGCGCTGTGACTGTGCCGGACCGAGCAGTAGGACCAATTGCATGACTGCACCGATCCAGTCCCAGTGTGACTGTGCCTGACCGAGCAACGTGACCAATTATCTGACTGTGCCGCTCCATTCCCAGTGGTGCTGTGACTGTGCCTGACCGAGCAGCGTGACCAATTGCCTGACTGCGCCCTTGCAAACGCTCCAGGCAGACGCTCTTATGTTCTGCCCTGCAGGGTGCATGGTGCTATTACGATACTACGTCATTCCGCACCACGCACCCTGCAGGGCAGAACGAAAGCTTGGTCAGGCACAGTCACAGCGTCACTGGGACTGGAGAGGAGCAATCAGGCAATTGGTTATGCTGCTCCGTCAGGCACAGTTACAGCGCCACTGGGACTAGAGAGGAGCAGTCAGGCAATTGGTTACACTGCTCGGTCAGCCACAGTCACAGCGCCACTGGGAATGGAGCAACGCAGTCAGCCAATTGGTTATGCTGCTCAGTCAGGCAGTCACAGCGCCACTGGGAATGGAGCAACGCAGTCAGCCAATTGGTTATGCTGCTCGGTTGGGCACAGTCAAAGCGCCACTGGGAATGGAGCAACGCAGTCAGCCAATTGGTTATGCTGCTCGGTCGGGCACAGTCACAGCGCCACTGGGAATGGAGCAACGCAGTCAGCCAATTGGTTATGCTGCTCGGTCAGGCACAGTCACAGCGCCACTGGGAATGGAGCAACGCAGTGAGCCAATTGGTTATGCTGCTCGGTCGGGCACAGTCACAGCGCCACTGGGAATGGAGCAACGCAGTCAGCCAATTGGTTATGCTGCTCGGTCGGGCACAGTCACAGCGCCACTGGGAATGGAGCAACGCAGTCAGCCAATTGGTTATGCTGCTCGGTCGGGCACAGTCAAAGCGCCACTGGGAATGGAGCAACGCCGTCAGCCAATTAGTTATGCTGCTCGACCAGGCACAGTCACAGCACCACTGGGAATGGAGCAACGCAGTCAGCCAATTGGTTATGCTGCTCGACCAGGCACAGTCACAGCACCACTGGGAATGGAGCAACGCAGTCAGCCAATTGGTTATGCTGCTCGGTCGGGCACAGTCACAGCGCCACTGGGAATGGAGCAACGCAGTCAGCCAATTGGTTATGCTGCTCGGTCGGGCACAGTCACAGCGCCACTGGGAATGGAGCAACGCAGTCAGCCAATTGGTTATGCTGCTCGGTCGGGCACAGTCAAAGCGCCACTGGGAATGGAGCAACGCCGTCAGCCAATTAGTTATGCTGCTCGACCAGGCACAGTCACAGCACCACTGGGAATGGAGCAACGCAGTCAGCCAATTGGTTATGCTGCTCGACCAGGCACAGTCACAGCACCACTGGGAATGGAGCAACGCAGTCAGCCAATTGGTTATGCTGCTCGGTCAGGCACAGTCACAGCACCACTGGGACCAGAGCGGGGCAGTCAGGCAATTGGTTATGCTGCTCGATCAGGCACAGTCACAGCGCCACTGGGAATGGAGCAACGCAGTCAGGCAATTGGTTATGCTGCTCGGTCAGGCACAGTCACAGCACCACTGGGACCAGAGCGGGGCAGTCAGGCAATTGGTTATGCTGCTCGGTCAGGCACAGTTACAGCGCCACTGGGACCAGAGCGGGGCAGTCAGGCAATTGGCCACTCTGCACGGTCAGCCACAGTCACCACGGACCACACAAGACAGCCAGGCAGGCCGCATTGGCCCAGGGGCCTAGTATTCGACACATGTGCTCTACATCATTCTAAAAAGGTAATTAAAAGGTAAACCAACCCCTTTAACAGGAAGGAACACTCACTAAGTGCCTGGTCATATCCACGGCAATAGGCGCCACTTCCTGGCTGTACTCGCAGATCATCTTCTGAATAACGTTGGTGAGATCGTCGTTCTCCGTCTCCCTGACGATATGAAGCAGTTCCTGCATGACGGGGCGGATGAACAGCCTCATGTACTCCTTAGCTGCGATGTGGTAGGGAATATATGGAAAAACGTGAAGATAATCGCCCAGATGGTTATCATTATTTTTTTTAACAAAGGATTTTGGGTCGTTACCGGCAGACTGGTTGCTGATCAGCGACTGCAGAGCAATGGCCGCCTCAACTTTCACCGGCAGCTCCTTATCCTCGATGAGACTTTTCTTGGCCAGTTGCACCCCGTTCCGCAGGTTCATCTCATTGTGGAACTTTAAGGTGCTAAATGAATGGAGCACCCAGCAGGACTGGAAGAGACCAGAACAGATTAACATTCAGATCTCAGGTTTTTTCCCTTATGGCTCTTAAAGCGGTGGTTAACCTTCAGTATGTTATAGAATGGCCTATTCTTAGCAACTTTGCATTTGGTCTTTATTTTGTATCTGTTATAGTTTTTTTAATTATTTGCATTTCTCTTCTGACACTTTCCAGTTTTTATTATCACTTATATTTATATTTAGGACTCCTCTATTCATATTCCAATCTCTCTTTCAAACCACTACCTGGTTGCTAGGTTAAATTAGACCCAAGCAACAAGGCAGCTGCTGAATGTCCAAGTTGGAAAGCTGCGGAACAATGAAGACCAATTGCAAATTGTCTCAAAATAGCTCTGTACAGCATACTAAAGGTTAGTTTAAAAGGTGATAGAAACTCACCCTGGCACGGAGATACCCCAAGTCGGACATAAACAGTGGAAAGACGTGATTCTGAACGAAAACCTCCATTTGATCCTTGTACACAGATTTCTGCCAGAAAGATACAAATAATTCGGAAGTTGAAGGTCACTATTTACTGACGTGGGGCAAGTACAGGGCTACCATTTTGTGATGTTTAAGTTGGCCCAAAATCCATGGGACACATAGTTTAGCTGGGGGGGGGGCGCTCGGGTGGGTTGATGGATTTCATTGCCTACAGTACATAATAGCATTAAATGGATTTTGGAGAGAATCTGGAGAAATCTCTGTACCCAAGGGACAAGTATTAAAGCCAATATTGGATACGCTGGTCTCTGGGCCCCCAGGCGGCATTGCATCTAAACACACACAGTGATTCAGTATAGAAATCAGAGCCCAGAAATAGACCCGAAATCCACTGTCTGGGAACACAGTTGGTCGCTGCACTCACAAATGCAAGTTACACCTCTATCATGCAGAGAACCCATATATAAACCAGCGCTGCCTTCTCTGGGCATGGCATAGCTCATGGCATAGGGAGCTGGTACATCCATGATGGTATGGGGGTGCATTAATGCACATGGCATAGGGAGCTGGTACATCAAGATGGTATGGGGGTGCATTAATGCACATGGTATAGGGAGCTGGTACATCAGAGATGGTATGGGGGTGCATTAGTGTAAATAGCATAGGGAGCTGGTACATCAGAGATGGTATGGGGGTGCATTAGTGCTCATGGCATGGGGAGCTGGTACATCAAGATGGTATGGGGGTGCATTAGTGCACAAGATGGTATGGGGGTGCATTAGTGCACAAGATGGTATGGGGGTGCATTAGTGCACAAGATGGTATGGGGGTGCATTAGTGCAAATTGCATAGGGGGTGCATTAGTGCACAAGGCATGGGGAGCTGGTACATTAAGATGGTATGGGGGTGCATTAGTGCACAAGATGGTATGGGGGTGCATTAGTGCAAATGGCATAGGGAGCTGGCACATCAAATGGTATGGGGGTGCATTAGTGCAAATGACTGTGAGAGCTGGCACATCAAGATGGTATGGGGGTGCATTAGTGCAAATGACTTGGAGAGCTGGCACATCAGACATGGTATGCGGGTACATTATTGCAAATGACTGGGAGAGCTGGCACATCAGAGATGGTATGGGGGTGCATTAGTGCAAATGACTGGGAGAGCTGGCACATCAGAGATGGTATGGGGGTGCATTAGTGCAAATGACTGGGAGAGCTGGCACATCAGAGATGGTATGGGGGTGCATTAGTGCAAATGACTGGGAGAGCTGGCACATCAGACATGGTATGGAGGATGCATTAATGCACATGGCATGGGAAGTTGGCACATGCGTGATGGTATGGGGGTGCATTAGTGCACAAGGCATCGGGGGCTGCTTATTTCAGGGAGACGATGCCAAAGGGCATTCTGCAGGTATTACACCAGCATGGCTCCGTAGGAAGAGAGTAAGGGTACTACACTTACCCCGCCCAAGCTGTCCTCTATTAAAAACATTTCAGTGGGACATGGTACCCCCCTTCCATTTGTGGGGTGGATATGCCCAGAGACAAAGCAATTTTGGGAAATTATTGCCAATGTGTACTCGAAACAGCCGCCCAATCAGACACACAGGTACCCCCAACATACCTTCAATAAAATCTCTGCCAGGGACCCCACCACATGCAGCGCCCCATCGATCTTCCTCGGATCTACAGAGGTGCCCGTGAAAATCTGGTAGCAGAAGGTCATCATCTTCGGTAGCACCTACGGCAGAAAGAGACAATTACCCCCCGGCTCTAACTAAGCGACATGTCCCCGCGGCTCTGCTGCCCCACCTCTTTCCTCTTCTTAGAAGCCGTGTAGAGAAGATTCTGCGCCGCTGTCGCCGGAGACACGTAGTCTTCAAACACATCTGAATCACAAATGGGGAGGTTACAGAATGTCTAGTTCTTGTAATATTTAATCATTTTTAGAATTTGGCCACTAGGGGGCACGGTTTGCTTGGAGTTTACACAGGAAGATACAGGTATGGGACCTGCTACCCAGAATGCTTGGGACCTGGGGTTTTCCGGATAAGAAGTCTTTCTGTAATTCGGATCTCCTACCTTAAGTCTGCTAATAAAATGATTTAAACAGTAATTAAACCCAATAGTATTGTTTTGGCTCCAATAAGGATTAATTATATTTTAGTTGGGATCAAGTACAGGTACTGTTTTATTATTACAGAGTAAAGGGAATCATTTAACCATGAAATAAACCCAATAGGGCTGTTCTGCCCCCAATAAGGGGTAATTATATCTTAGTTGGGATCAAGTACAGGTACTGTTTTATTATTACAGAGAAAAGGGAATCATTTAACCATTAAATAAACCCAATAGGGCTGTTCTGCCCCCAATAAGGGGTAATTATATCTTAGTTGGGATCAAGTACAGGTACTGTTTTATTATTACAGAGAAAAAGGAAATCATCTTTAAAAATGTGAATTATTTGAATAAAATGGAGTCTATGGTAGTTGACCTTTCCGTAATTCTGAACTTTCTGGATAATGGGTTTCTGGATAAGGGGTCCGATACCTGTACTAAAATACAATTTCCTTGATGAAGGAAGTAGTATGCCAACTCCTACTTCAAACGCAACTAGCAGTATAAACAAAGTATTTTACAAATTAGAAAGCCCACCCAAGGAAGGGGCCCTCAAAATATAAAGAATGGCGAAAATGTAATCACCGAACTTCATGCGTATATACTCGTAGGGGTCGTCCTGCCACAGATCCTCATCCTCGTCCCTGTAGCACATCAGCGGGAAAATGACTTCTTCCGAAATACCCTAATTAAAAGGTACAATGGGAGGGTTAAGGTGATCACTATGGCACCTCCTACCCATATGTATAAATACAAATATACAGAGATGGAATGTTCTGGGCACACAATAAGCTGTACCCCCATACTGTACTGTCTAAGGGAAACACTATGGCACCCCCTACCCATATGTATAAATACAAATATACAGAGAAGGAATGTTCTGGGCACACAATAAGCTGTACCCCCATACTGTACTGTCTAAGGGAAACACTATGGCACCCCCTACCCATATGTATAAATACAAATATACAGAGAAGGAATGTTCTGGGCACACAATAAGCTGTACCCCCATACTGTACTGTCTAAGGGAAACACTATGGCACCCCCTACCCATATGTATAAATACAAATATACAGAGAAGGAATGTTCTGGGCACACAATAAGCTGTACCCCCATACTGTACTGTCTAAGGGAAACACTATGGCACCCCCTACCCATATGTATAAATACAAATATACAGAGAAGGAATGTTCTGGGCACACAATAAGCTGTACCCCCATACTGTACTGTCTAAGGGAAACACTATGGCACCTCCTACCCATATGTATAAATACAAATATACAGAGAAGGAATGTTCTGGGCACACTATAAGCTGTACCCCCATACTGTACTGTCTAAGGGAAACACTATGGCACCCCCTACCCATATGTATAAATACAAATATACAGAGAAGGAATGTTCTGGGCACACAATAAGCTGTACCCCCATACTGTACTGTCTAAGGGAAACACTATGGCACCTCCTACCCATATGTATAAATACAAATATACAGAGAAGGAATGTTCTGGGCATACAATAAGCTGTACCCCCATACTGTACTGTCTAAGGGAAACACTATGGCACCCCCTACCCATATGTATAAATACAAATATACAGAGAAGGAATGTTCTGGGCATACATTAAATAAAACCTTCATACTGTACTGTCTAAGGAAAGCAGTATGGCAGCGTCTATCCACATGTGCATGCTGGGAAATCCTCTGCTATGGCTTCACCTTCATGTGTGGCTTCAGCTGCTTCCACGTGACTGCATGAGACACTCCCAGGTTTAGGTAATTTAGCGTCTGCTGGAGAACCCGAGGGGCCACGTAATGCTTCTGTCTATGCTGGTCCAACACTTTTAACAGAACCTGGGGCAGAGAGGTATAGTTGTACAATATATAATTAACATCAATTTATGCTTTATAACATTTGTTGGTAATTATGCACCATGTGCACATTAAACTGCACAATTAGAGACAATATCAGTGTAACTGAGCGGCCAATCAAAAGTTGGGGGAGTGGCAAAAATGTGCAACAAAAAAAAAAAGTTTAATTAAAGAGACAGCACCCCATCATGGGCCTTTCTGTTCTCTGGTTCTGACTCTGGAACAATGTAGCAAATGTCTATTCTCCTCCAGGTCTGTTATTCAATAGCAATTACATCTGTTTCATGATGCAAAACAACTTTTCTCTATCCATCCTGTACATATCAATTTACTTTTCTTCCTTATGTGCCTTCTTCTTAATATATTACCTGCAAAACTCCAACAGCATAGGTCTTCAAAAAATACTCTGAAAATTCAAAATATTCCTTAGTGACGCTGCCGGGGCTCCCGTACCTGCAAGGACAAACAAAATCAGTTAAAGGGACAGATCACCTGTAAAATAACTTTTAGTATTTAGTGTGCTATTGTGAGACAATTTGTAGTTACATAGGGTTGAAAAAAGACCAGAGTCCATCAAGTTCAACACTTGCAAGTAAACCCAGCACCCACAAACCTGTACTTACCTATCTATCCGCTCCCATACAGACCCACACTGACCTATCTATCCACTCACATACAGACCCATACTGACCTATCTATCCACTCACATACAGACCCACACTGACCTATCTATCCACTCACATACAGACCCATACTGACCTATCTATCCACTCACATACAGACCCATACTGACCTATCTATCCACTCCCATACAGACCCACACTGACCTATCTATCCACTCCCATACAGACCCACACTGACCTATCTATCCACTCCCATACAGACCCACACTGACCCATCTATCCCCTCCCATACAGACCCACACTGACCCATCTATCCCCTCCCATACAGACCCATACTGACCTATCTATCCCCTCCCATACAGACCCACACTGACCTATCTATCCACTCCCATACAGACCCACACTGACCTATCTATCCACTCCCATACAGACCCACACTGACCTATCTATCCACTCCCATACAGACCCACACTGACCTATCTATCCACTCCCATACAGACCCACACTGACCTATCTATCCACTCCCATACAGACCCACACTGACCTATCTATCCACTCCCATACAGACCCACACTGACCTATCTATCCACTCATATTTTTGAATTATTTAGCTTTTTGTTTGGCAGCTATCTGGTTGCTAGGTCCAATTTAACCTAGCAACCAGGCTGGTGTTTGAAAGAGAGACAAGAATAAGAATATACAAGGGCCTCAGTTAGAGAGAGAAGCAATATTAAGTAACAATAATAAAATTGTAGCCTCACAGAGCAGTGTTTTTGGCTGAAATAGGGGTCACAGACCTTGGCAAAGTTGGAAAGAGTAAAAAAAAAAAAAAAAAAAGGTAAATAATTCTAAAACTATAAAAAATAAGTAATGAAGACCAATTAAAAAGTTACTATAAATAGGCCAGTCTATAACATACTTAAAGTTAACCTGAAGCTGTACCACTATGGGGACACTGAATGGTTAAAACATGTGTAAACATGTGACTAGTGAAAGGGCCCTTCCTACAGCCTGGTGCAGTGAAGACCCCTGTAGATGTGTGATAAAGGGAATATTCTGGTTGGCTAACAAGAGGCTCAGAACGGTCACATGACATGAAGGTACCGTTCAAAGAGACGAGTGATGACATGAAGGGCCCACTTCTTGCACTTCCACCAGATCAGCTCCGGGCGGTCATCTTCATCCACCTGCAGCGTCTCCTATTGAACAGGACACAGGCACCTTATCACTATACAATATTCTAGCAGCCTAGTTCAACTTTAAGTTAACTTTTTGGTCTTCATTTTTTATTTGTTATAGATTTAGAATTATTTACTTCTTCTGACTCTTTCCAGCTTTTCGAATGGGGGTCACTGACCCCGGCAACCAAAAACGATTGCGCTACAATTTCACAATTTGTATTCATATTTCAGTCTCACATTCAAACACCAACAACCTTGTTGCTAGGGTAATTTGGCCCCTAACAACAAGATAGCTATCTTGTTATTAGGGGCCGAATTACCTTAGCAACAAGGTTGTTGGTGTTGAACGAGAGACCGAAATATGAATAACAATTGTGAAATTGTAGAGCAATGGTTTGCAATTCCAAACTAGAATTCTGCTGGACGAAAAAGTGAAATAATAAACAAAACCAAAAATAAAAAAAAATGAAGACCACTTGCAAATCGTCTCAGAATATCACTCTCTACATCATACTAAAGATTAATTTAAAGGTGAACAAAGCCTTTAATGCAAAGTCGGACTTACCGGGGGGACATCCCGGTCGGCGATGGCGCTGAAAATCCCCATCCATTGGGTCATCATCTGGTTGTTCACCAATTGGAGCGGAAGGGCATACTAAGGGCAGGAAAAGAAAGGTGTGCAAGGTAAGTTTATGAAGGAGGCTGGAGTAGCTGAGCATGATGGGAACTGCAGTCTATAAGCACTGGAGGCGTACAAGTGACATTCTTACCTGGATAAGCGCATAGAATATCTTAAGGATTTGCTTCTGCATGAGCACAGAGTAATGGGAGGGATCGGGGAGTAAGTGGACAATCTGCTGCTGGAGCCTGGGCAAAAAGATCTGCATGGCAGCGATGAGGGGCGCCCGTTCATCAGCCTTCTTGTACCTGCAGGAAACCCCAAGGCTTTAATGCCACAGTACAGCAAGATATAGCCTTTCTACAGACTGGCTGATTATAAACTAAGTTGCAAGCAGCCAATCACTTGCCCAACAATTGGCCCCTCTGCGGCCTATGGGAACATTTCCCACTTACTCATAGGTCTTTACAAGCTGATACAAGCACAGCAGGCTGCCCAACCAGCTGGTAGTGTTCTGCTGCTGTAGGTAGAACCCAATCTTGTCCACTACTCCGGTCCAGCGGCCTGGGAAGTCATGCTTGATTATAACACGGAGGCAGAGGGTCAGTTGGGCCCTGGTGGAAAGGAAAGATGCCAGGAATCAGACTCTGTTTCTTTGTCTTTAAAATATATATATCTATATGTATCAGCCATTAAGCTGCACAGAGCACACTGAGCATGTGCAATGCCACTGACACTCACCTCACCAAATCCGGAGAGCGGATGATTCCTTCCACAATATTTTCCCTGATCTGATGGCGATCGTTTTCATGAATGTTGAACGGAAAAACGACTTCCCCGGGCTGCGGCTCCCGATCCGGCCAGTACTGAGACACCATGTTCTTTAGATAAATGGCCGCTTTTAAAGAGACGGAACATCCTTGTGAGCAAACAAGCCTGCCTCTGCCCTGCTGTGCGTAGTTCTACCCTTCCAAATCCACTTAGTAAGCCTAAAGGTGCCCATACACGTTAAGATCCGCACGATTGGTCTTCTCCCAATATCTCCACCTATGTGTGGGAGATATCGGGTGAATTTAGGCTGATTCAGTCGTTTGGCCCTGGGGCCAAACGATCAAATTAGAACGCTGGTAATAGGCGCAGTCGGTTTGCAGCCGATCCGACTAAATTTTTTAACTTGCCCGATCGATATCTGCCCAATTTCAGACCAGATGTCGGCCCGTTGTTTGTGCCCCTACATGAGCCGATAAGCTGCCGAATCGGGATAAAGGTGGCCATACACGGGCCGATTGTAGCTCTCGATATCGGTCCCTTAGACTTGTAGGGGCACAAACGACGGGTCTGCCCGACCGATATCTGGCCTGAAATCGGACAGATATCTATCAGGCAGGTTAGAAAATTTAGTCGGATTGGGAACCGCATCGGCTCGTTGATGTGGTCCCCGAACTGACTGCGCCTATTCCGGTGTGTTAATTCAATCGTTTGGCCCCAGGGCCCCTACAGTGGCCGATAAGCTGCTGTTTGGTCTAAGGGACCAATATCGGCAGCTAGAATTGGCCAGTGTATGGCCACCTTTAGACAGATTCGGTGGCCAGTGTAGGGGCACTAACGACGGGCCTGCCCGACTGATATCTGGCCTGAAATCAGTCAGATCTCGATCGGGCAGGTTAAAAAATTTAGTCGGATCAGGGACCGCATTGGTTCGTTGATGGGGTCCCCAAACTGACTGTGTCCATTGCCGCCAATATAATTCAATCATTTGGCCCCAGGGCCAAACGAGCGAATTAGCCTAAATTCACCCGATATTGCCCACCCGTAGGTGGGGGATATCGGGAGAAGATCCACTTGCTTGGTGACCTCGCCAAGCGAGCAGATCTTAGGCAGTTACAATCGGCCTTTACCACCTCTATGCCAATCATAGCCACCTACATACCCATATATCAGACTTACCAGCCTGGCGCACCGGGAACTCCACCTGGTCAGACACAATGATCTGTAGAAGTGTTGGGGCAAAGCTGATGATCTTGTAGGACTGAGGGAATAAAGGCAGTAAGTACAGAACAACCAAAGTGGCAACAACAGCCCCCCAAAACAAACCAAGATTTTGGTCGTTCCGAGTCGTTCCGATATCGGTCATAGGTTTAATTGAAACCATCTAAAAATTCCCAATATCGTAATACAAAGGTGAAGTAAAAGCCAGTCAGGGCATTACAGACGGCTACATTATCTATTATAATTCACCAACCTGGTTGAGCTCAGTCTCTGCCGCCAGGCGCATCTTTGGATCGATCGTTCCCCTCAGGGCCTGGATGATCCGGTTCGGATCCATTGTGCGTGAGTCGGGGAGGCCGGGCTGATAACAGAGCGGCCAGAGAGGCGCAGATGCTCAGTCAGGAACCAGGTTCTTTGCATCCACTGCCGGTGTCCTACAACTGCTACCGGGCCCTGCCAGCCAATTAGAAACGAGCGACATGTATGGAGCCAATCAGATGCCGGGGCGGTCCTTCTGCGTGAAACGCTATTGTACGGAAAGCATGGGCGGCCATAACGTACGGGAAGGCTGGGAATGAGGAGGCGGGGCCGTAATGTGCGGCTGCTATGGGCAGCAAGGGAACTCGTATATAGGGAAAGGGGGTTCTTGTAGGGTGAGGGATATTCTGAATGAACTTCGGGGGTGAAAATCAAAAAAGGGGCGTGGCGCTAACACACCTGGAAAATGATACAGATATGTACCTGCAATTCGGCTCTGTGGCTTCAGCTTAAGCCTAAATACACGGTGTCAGGGCCGGGCTCACCCACACTGCCCAAATAGCTGTCTCTTTGGGAGATTTTATGGTGCAGCTAAACCATTAGCGATTGGTTGCTATGGTATACGCAATGCAGCTATTAGCCCCATATCTAAATGCCAGCCCTGTATATACACCCGCAGAACTAAATTCCCACTGACAAGATTTGCCATTGGATCCACCTGTCCCCCCTTGGAACTACCTGTGTCCCATACCCATTGCTGCCAGCTTGCCACTACCGCCACCAAAGCAGCCACTGCTGCCATCAGGCCCAATGGGGGAGGGTCCTGGTGCAGTGACACCCCTGCCCCACCCAGTGACACCCCTGCCCCACCCAGTGACACCCCTGCCCCACTCCACCCAGTGACACCCCTGCCCCACCCAGTGACACCCCTGCCCCACCCAGTGACACCCCTGCCCCAATCCACCCAGTGACACCCCTGCCCCACTCCACCCAGTGACACCCCTGCCCCACCCAGTGACACCCCTTGCCCCCACTCCAGCCAGTGACACCCCCGCCCCACCCAGTGACACCCCTGCTCTACCCAGTGACACCCCTGCTCTTACCCCCAAGTGACACCCCTGCCCCACCCAGTGACACCCCTGCCCCACCCAGTGACACCCCTGCTCTACCCAGTGACACCCCTGCCCCCACCCAGTGACACCCCTGCCCCACCCAGTGACACCCCTGCCCCACCCAGTGACACCCCTGCCCCACCCAGTGACACCCCTGCCCCAATCCAAGCCAGTGACACCCTGCCCCACCCAGTGACACCCCGCCCCACCCAGTGACACCCCTGCTCTACCCAGTGACACCCCTGCTCTACCCAGTGACACCCCTGCTCTACCCAGTGACACCCCTGCCCCACCCAGTGACACCCCTGCTCTACCCAGTGGACACCCTTGCCCCACCCAGTGACACCCCTGCTCTACCCAGTGACACCCCTGCTCTACCCAGTGACACCCCTGCCCCACCCAGTGACACACCTGCTCTACCCAGTAACAACCCTGCCCCACCCAGTGACACCCCTGCCCCACTCCAGCCAGTGACACCCCGCCCCACTCCACCCAGTGACACCCCCGCCCCACTCCACCCAGTGACACCCCGCCCCACTCCACCCAGTGACACCCCGCCCCACTCCACCTAGTGACACCCCGCCCCACTCCACCCAGTGACACCCCGCCCCACTCCACCCAGTGACACCCCCGCCCCACTCCACCCAGTGACACCCCGCCCCACTCCACCCAGTGACACCCCCGCCCGGGATGCTTTAAGTACATGGTATATCAATAATTCTTTACCTGCCTGCCAGTACCCAAAATAACAGCAGGCATTTACAATAAAACAATGTGCGTTACTCATTCCGAGCCAATTATTTTGGGCCACGAATCCCACCCTTAGTATTGGGCCCTTAAGTACATCTGTTAAGGAATCCAGTTACCATTAAGCAACTTTCCATTTGGTCTCCGTGATTTATTTGCAAGGGGTGTTTTGCCTCTTTCCAGAGTGCCTATTAAACTGCTTCCCGGTTGTCAGGGTTGCTGCCCTTGGCAACCAAACTACACTGACTGTGTAGCTCTGCTTTTTTTTTTTATTCCTGTTTTGTATGCATTTTTTTTTCATCATCTTAGTCATCTAAGGGCAGATTTATCAAAATGTGAGTTATGTGAGTGAGTTTATGTGAGTTTAGAGCTTAATACATATAAAACTCACCCTTTTCCTATTCATTCCTATGGGATTTTTAGAAGCGTATTTATCAATGGGAGAAAGTTAGAACTCACCATTTGATAAATATGCTTCTAAAAATCCCATAGGAATAAATAGAACGTGGGTGAGTTTTTATGTATTAAGCTTTAAACTGACATCATGATAAATCTGCCCCTTGGTTGCAACAGCAATCAGTGGCCTAAAGTGGCATTAAGATTCCGTCAGGCATTATAGGGTGGGCTCCGCCCCTTGCCCCGCCCCTGCCGGGTCTATATGAAGGGAGGGGGCAGTGGGGACTCTTACCCTGTGGGTCCGGCCAAGTTTACAGAGGTGGTTTCTCACGCCATAACCTCCGTGAGTGGAGTCTGACGGTCAGTAACAGTATTTTAGTTCAAATCACTAACCGCCCCTGCGGAACTAAGCCAGCCCATGTTATTGCTGGTTTAGTCTCTCCTCCATGCAGTTTCAACCCCATTATATGTGTCTTAACTATTCCATCGCATTTCAGCAACTCTTGCTGCAGACTGCACTGCAATTAGTGTAGCCATGCAGTGTGCTGCTGCTGGAGGAGGGAGGGGGTGGGGGGTAAGGCAATTCTCTTTTGGGCTATTGAATCAATTAATGACATATGTAACATGGGTGTATAAGGGTAATGCAATTTGTGTTATGTCTGTATTTTATTTGGCTTAATTCCATTGTTGAGGGTTAAAGGGGTTGACTTTTAGGTTGTTGCTTTCAAATAGGGGTCGCTGACCCAGCTCTGTGAGGCTGTCTTATAATCTTTCTATTCAGCCCTCTATTTATCTTCCATTGCCTTGTTTAAACTGCTTCCTGGTTGCTAGGGTAAACTGGACCCTAGCAACCAGATAGTTATAGGCATTCCAACCTGGAGAGCTACTGAACAAAAAGCTGGATCGTTTAAAAATCACAAAAACATAGATGAGAACCAATTACAAATAATCTTAGTATGTTTGTCTGTTATATATATATATATATATAGAAGTTCACTTGAAGGTGGTAAAGGTATGGATACCCATGGCAATGAAGGTGTTAATGTATTTCCATTAGAGCAGCTGTGTTCATGAGTGTAAATTAGTGCTTGAAAGCAGTTTTTTGGAGTTTTTTTTGGCCGTTTCTGCACTGTTGGTTCTGCCTCTTGAAATGTAGCAGAAGTTGGCCTTGGGTTTAAAGGGTAACTTAATCAGCTGGTTTCTGCTGTATTGTTGAAAGGGACCTTAGATTTTAAGATACATATAGGATAAGTGAAAAGCCCTCTGATCCTGTAGGCAGTAATGAATAATGTGGTGTAGGTTTCACTGGGGCCTAAAAATGATCATTAACTTTTAAAATGGCCCTTTATTGGAACTCTCCATAGATCTGCTATGGCCTGTGTTTGAACTGAGGGGAGGGTGTGTCCTAGCAGTCCCTGCAGTCATACAGGTATGGGACCTGTTATCCAGAATGCTTGGGAACCTGGGGTTTTCCGGATAAGGGGTCTTTCCATAATCTCCTACCTTAAGTCTACTGAGAAAAATATTTAAACAGTAATTAAACCCAATAGGATTGTTCTGCCCCCAATAAGGGGTAATTATATCTTAGTTGGGATCAAGTACAGGTACTGTTTTATTATTACAGAGAAAAGGGAATCATTTAACCATTAAATAAACCCAATAGGGCTGTTCTGCCCCAATAAGGGGTAATTATATCTTAGTTGGGATCAAGTACAGGTACTGTTTTATTATTACAGAAGAAAAGGGAATCATTTAACCATTAAATAAACCCAATAGGGCTGTTCTGCCCCAATAAGGGGTAATTATATCTTAGTTGGGATCAAGTACAGGTACTGTTTTATTATTACAGAGAAAAGGGAATCATTTAACCATTAAATAAACCCAATAGGGCTGTTCTGCCCCAATAAGGGGTAATTATATCTTAGTTGGGATCAAGTACAGGTACTGTTTTATTATTACAGAGAAAAGGGAATCATTTAACCATGAAATAAACCCAATAGGATTTTTGCAATAAATCAGGCCGAACCTCCAACACAACTTTTTTTTTTTTTTTTTTTAGCATGTTCCAGGAGACCCTAGTTAGATTCTCCATATTAATACAGTGTGGGAGTCTGCTATAGGATTAGGTAGCCCAGAAGGGCCTGCATGTGGCACATCATGTGTAGCTATATGTACATCAAAGCCACTGTATGCATCAAAATTACAATGTAAATAAGTAACAAAGTAGAAATAATACAAATAACTTTCCTCAATGTGTTCCCTTTCCCTCCCTGCCCATGTCCCCCCCCCCCCCCCCCCAGCTTGGGTGGGCCTAGTACCCTTAACCGTATAACCAAGAGCTTGTAGTGGGAACATAATAGGCACTTAAGATATACTCAGCTGTTGGTTCAGGCTGGATTGCAGTGTGTGCCTTTGTTGGGTTGTATCATGGGCCTAGAAGTCTTTCCTGCTGCCTATATTTGCCTGGGTTGCCTGTGTTACATGTCCTGTGGTTGTAGTGCATAGCGGTTTTCCTACTCGATGGATTGCAAGGTGGGAGCCTCTTTGGGAAGGGATGCTGTATGTCCAGTATGTCTACCATATACGCCATAAATACTTTAGATACTTTCCTCAGGGGGAGGTCGCCTTCTAGCAGTGGCTTAATCTACCTGACTATACACTTTGGGCCCTGAACTCCAGCAGATGGATTGCTGGGTAGTCTTAACCCCTCTCACTCCTGGTGGGGCTATGTCTGCCCTTTCTAAATACTCCTACATGTCGCTCCTAGAGTGACCTATGACTTAAACCTGCTATCTAACACTCAGGCCTGTTGAACACCTCTGTCCAGAGGGGGTCCCAGGCAGAAAGACCTAACGGAACATGGCTGCATGCCCTTTTATATCCCAGCACCCCACCTAGTAGTTACTGGTTAGAAATGCAGGGAAACTCCCTTTTAGCACCAAAACATCTAGGACCACCTTTAGGTGTCCAAATCCCATGAGGCCACCCTCTAGTGCCTGTCCCTACATATATTTTCTTTGTCCTCATAGAAATTAGAAATGACCATGGTAAAAGCATACAAGGAAAATGGCTGGGTGTGGAGGAGGGCCCACCAGGAGTTATCCTGGTATCCTGGTGGGCCAGTTCAACTACTTAGGACAACTGACCTGTGTGTGTCAGCCCATTAAAAGGCAAGGATTTTATTTTGAACTGTCTGTTATATTTGTTTTAAGTGAAAATAAACTGCCTGGAAGAGAGTAATCTCTCATATGTTGTGATTGTGCTGTGAGCTGCTTTACCCCCAGCAACCGGTCCCAGATACCTGACCCCTGACATAGGGTGGAGCAGTGGTTCTCAGCCTTCCTAATACCCTTTAATACAGTTCCTCATGTTGCGGTGACCCCCAACCATAAAATTATTCCTAAGACCGTCGGAAATATGCGTTTTCCCATAGGTTGAGAACCGCTGCGGTAGAGGATGCAGTATAGTGTTTGAGAGATTGTGCATTAATCTCTTTAATGAGCTGTGGAAATTATTTGGTTCTAGGTATAGGACCCTTTATCCAGAATGCTCGGGACCAAGGGTATTCAGGATAAAGGGGTCTTTCCGTAATTTGGATCTCCTTACCTTAAGTCTACTAAAAAAAAATCAAAAAAATATTAATTAAACCCAATAGGACTGTTCTGCCCCCAACTAAGATATAATTACCCCTTATTGGGGGCAGAACAGCCCTATTGGGTTTATTTAATGGTTAAATGATTCCCTTTTCTCTGTAATAATAAAACAGTACCTGTACGTGATCCCAACTAAGATATAATTACCCCTTATTGGGGCAGAACAGCCCTATTGGGTTTATTTAATGGTTAAATGATTCCCTTTTCTCTGTAATAATAAAACAGTACCTGTAATTGATCCCAACGAAGATATAATTACCCCTTATTGGGGGCAGAAACAGCCCTATTGGGTTTATTTAAATGGTTAAATGATTCCCTTTCTCTGTAATAATAAAACAGTACCTGTACTTGATCCCAACTAAGATATAATTACCCCTTATTGGGGGCAGAACAGCCCTATTGGGTTTATTTAATGGTTAAATGATTCCCTTTTCTCTGTAATAATAAAACAGTACCTGTACTTGATCCCAACTAAGATATAATTACCCCTTATTGGGGCAGAACAGCCCTATTGGGTTTATTTAATGGTTAAATGATTCCCTTTTCTCTGTAATAATAAAACAGTACCTGTAATTGATCCCAACGAAGATATAATTACCCCTTATTGGGGGCAGAACAGCCCTATTGGGTTTATTTAATGGTTAAATGATTCCCTTTTCTCTGTAATAATAAAACAGTACCTGTACTTGATCCCAACTAAGATATAATTACCCCTTATTGGGATCAAGTACAGGTACTGTTTTATTATTACAGAGAAAAGGGAATCATTTAACCATGAAATAAACCCAATAGGGCTGTTCTGCCCCCAATAAGGGACCTTCCCGCCAGCTTGTCTGACCAATATCTGGCCAAAGCCCAGTTTTGATGAATGGATCTTTGCATGGTGTAAGCCCAGTGAGCTGATCTCTGTGTATGACCGACTATATGGTGAAGAGGGATTTTGTGTTTTCACAAAATCCAGGACTGGATCATGATCACTCAATAGCATGTGAAATTGGTTCTGAAACGTTTCTGTTTATCGTCATGTCCAGCCATGGTGCAGCTCTCGCCCTCCAGCCCCAAAGATGGGGAGAGGCAAATGGAGAACATCTCAGAGGATTACAGACATCGCTGCCAGCAAGCCCTTAGCCCCCTGCAGTCCTCCCTCCTATCCACCACCCCTTTCCAAGCCTACGAAACCTACATCGACAATGGTTTAATCTGTTTAAAGCACAAGATCCGGAACATTGAGAAAAAAAAGGTACGTTCTGGTGGGGTGTGTTTTGGTAGCTTCATCTCAATCTTCTGTCTTGAATTTAAAATGGGTTGATTAGATTAATACAGGTATGGGACCTGTTATCCAGAATGTTTGGGACCTGGGGTTTTCCAGATAAGGTATCTTTCCGTAATTTGGATCTCCATAACTTCTGCTAAAAATCATTTATATATTGAATAAACCCAATAGAAAAATATTTGGCTTACCTTTTTGCCATGGTTCCTGGCCACTGACCCTGCGCTTGTGCATTTGTGGAAGGCCTCGTAAGGTTCTTGAGCACTGGCTTAGCCCTTACTGAGCCTGCGTTGCTCGAATAATCAGTGAAGACTGAAAGATGCCACCAACTCAAGTTGCTACTGGGATAGTGCCCGTTTAGTGCCATATTGCTGCGCTAAAGAGGACTTGCTATTAAGCCTAGGGCAGCTTTCCAAACTCGGCCATCTGGAAGTTGTGTTTGCAGAATACAAACCCCTTGTTTCTCCCCTTACTGTAAAGCATTCCATGAGCTGCTTAACCTTCTGCTCTACTAGTATGCATGGCACCTTGACTGTATTGTTTGTTACCAGGTTAAACTTGATGATTACAGAGATCGCTTAAGCAGTGGAGAGGCCCTCAATCAAGACCAGCAGGTAAGTAGGGATGCATATTTATACATGAGCAAGACTAGCCTTTTTGTGCTTACAGGGACCAAGGGAGACTACCTCCAGCAGGTAGATATGGTAGCTGTGTTCCCCAACCTTCTACTGCTGTAAAGGTTTAAGTTGTGTTGGTTGGTGTCTGCTGGTTCTTCTCTACTTGGCTGTTCATACTGATTCAAAGGAACTAAGACAGTGTGGGGGTAACTAGAAGGTACCCCACACTGTCTAAGTTACCCATGGTACCCCTAAGTACAGGAATGTTTGCTCATTGATGCCTATAATGGGGATTGCCCTGACTCTTGCCAAACGAAGAATGCTTTGCACCCATTGGCTCTCCAGTGATATCTAAAACTTGTCTTGCAGGAAGCAGTTGAAAAGTATGAAGAGGTCGTTCATAACTTGGATTTTGCCAGAGAGCTTCAAAAAACCTTTTCTGCACTGAGCCAAGATGTAAGTTCAGTATTTTGTGTGGCCATTGGTTTCTTTCATTTAGGGAATATTCTTTAAGATAAGCACCTAGTTATATTTTCATTAGCCCTTAATTGAATCTCATGTGGGGTTGACATGAGCTGCTCTTTCCTTTGGGTCACCGTGCCATGATGTGTGGTTCTGAATGGTCGACGGCTGATACATTATATAGCTTTAAGAAGGGGCTGGGTGGGTATTTAGCAAGTGAGGGAATACAGGGGTAGGGGGGATAGCTCTCAGTACAAGGCAGGGAATACAGGGGTAGGGGAGATAGCTCTCAGTACAAGTGAGGGAATACAGGGGTAGGGGGGATAGCTCTCAGTACAAGGCAGGGAATACAGGGGTAGGGGAGATAGCTCTCAGTACAAGTGAGGGAATACAGGGGTAGGGGGGATAGCTCTCAGTACAAGTGAGGGAATACAGGGGTATGGGGGATAGCTCTCAGTACAAGTGAGGGAATACAGGGGTAGGGGAGATAGCTCTCAGTACAAGTGAGGGAATACAGGGGTAGGGAGATAGCTCTCAGTACAAGTGAGGGAATACAGGGGTAGGGGAGATAGCTCTCAGTACAAGTGAGGGAATACAGGGGTAGGGGGGATAGCTCTCAGTACAAGTGAGGGAATACAGGGGTAGGGGAGATAGCTCTCAGTACAAGTGAGGGAATACAGGGGTAGGGGAGATAGCTCTCAGTACAAGTGAGGGAATACAGGGGTAGGGGAGATAGCTCTCAGTACAAGTGAGGGAATACAGGGGTAGGGGAGATAGCTCTCAGTACAAGTGAGGGAATACAGGGGTAGGGGAGATAGCTCTCGGTACAAGTGAGGGAATACAGGGGTAGGGGCGATAATGCTTGGTACAAGTTGCCCCAGGGACTGGTCCGATTGCCATCTTGGAGTCAGGAAGGAATTGTTTGAGGCATATTAGAGAGGCTTCAGATGGGGTTTTTGCCTTCCTCTGGATCAACTAGCAGTTAGGCAGGTTATATATAGGCATTATGGTTGAACGTGATGGACATACGTCTTTTTTTCAACCTAACTTACTATGTTTGATGGTTATAGGGTTTCCACTTGTATTTCTAAGAGGTTCTGGTTTACTGGAGTACGATTTTCTGCCACTGCAGCTTAGAAGCAGACTGAATCTATCTCCTCCTTGGATAAGTAGCAGAGGGAGGAGGCTTCTGTTTAGGGTTAGTGCAAATGGGGTTGGGCCTTTCTTTCATCCAAAGTGTGTTTAGTCTTTAAATGGCACAAAGCCTATGTTTGGCTCTATTTTGCACAGTATATATCATGCTGGGTTTCTTTTTATAATTGACAGCCTTGTTTTTCTAGCTCTTAAAAGCCCAGAAGAAAGCCCTGAGGCGGGAACACTTGCTAAAGGTCGAAGCGGAGAAGAAGCGATTGAAGGCAATCCTTCAGGTTCAGTACATGCTTCACGCCTTGTGCCAAGATCACGTCCAGAAAGACTTCAAGGAAGGATCGAATGGAGCCGTGTCTCTCTCTCCCAAAGATACGGACCACCTTGTGAAGTTTGCCAAGTTAACCTGCCAAAAGCGGTACCCCCACATGAGGTAACAATGGGGAGGTAAAGCAAAGTGGGCCTTGCTGGTCTCCTCAACTTCATGTTCTTGATATGAGGGGTACAAATTACTCTGATCCACTAAATTCTTCCCTTTTCAAGTCTTGAAGACCAGATGGACCAGGCTTCAATCTGCCTCTGGAACCTCTTTGAAAGCAGTGAAAAAACAGTGGCCGGTACCAGCTGTAAGTTCTAAAGCCAGAATTTTGCATGTATGTAGGTTGCATGGGAGGGGCAGAGGTTCTGGGATAAAAAGAATTATCTATAACCTACATAAGGTTTAACATCTTTAGGGCATTTATACATTTTTAAATATGTAAATAGTAAAAATGAATGAAGGGGAGGGGCCCTTATCCCAGGGGGAATCAGTTGAATGATGAAAACATGGAAAAAGCAGAAAATAGTTATTTTCATCTGAGGGAATAAAGAATTCTCTTTAATCGATCCAGTGCTAGAAATATAACTACTGATGCATGGGTCACTCAGGAGGGAATATAAGAGATTTGAACATGTAGGGAATAAAAGGTCCAGGACTAGTTGGTATTCATCCCAGGGTATTAAATAAGCTTGGCTCTGTTTTTCATTTCATTGAGGTCTGGCATGGTGCAAAGGGACTGGCAAATTGCTAACGTGGTTCTGTTATTCAAAAAGGGATCCTGTTCAGCCTGACAGTTATAGGCCTGTTAGTCTGACATCAGTGCTAGGAAAGCTTTTGGATGGGGTAATAAGGATCAATAAGTCAGTATGGGTCTGGATAGATAGAGCAGTATGTGAGTGGATAGATAGGTCAGTTGGGTAGTGGATGGATAGGTCAGTGTGGTCTGGGTATGGGAAGTGGATACATGGGTCTGGTATGGGAGTGGATAGATAGCCGTCCAGTGTGGGTCTGTATGGGAGTGGAATAGGATGGGTCAGTGTGGGTCCTGTATGGGAGTGGATAAGATAGGTCAGTGTGGGTCTGTATGGGAGTGGATAGCATGGGTCCTGTATGTGAGTGGATAAGGGGTGGGTCAGTGTGGGTCTGTACGTGCGTGGATAGATAGGTCAGTATGGGTCCTGTATGTGAAGTGGATAGATAGCGTCAGTGTGGGTCTGTATGTGAGTGGATAAGGATGGGTCAGTAGGGTCTGTATGGGAGTGGATAGATGGGTCTGTATGGGAAGTGGGATAGATAGGGTCAGTGTGGGGTCTGTATGTGAGTGGATAGGTCAGTGTGGGTCTGTATGTGAGTGGATAGATAGGTCATTGTGGGCGTCTGTATGTGAGTGGATAGATAGGTCGGCTGTGGGTCTGTATGTGGAGTGGATAGCATAGGTCGGTGTGGGTCTGTATCGTGAGTGGATAGATAGGTCCGGTGGTGGGTCTGTTATCGTGAGTGGATAGACTAGTCGGTGTGGGTCTGTATGGGGTGAGGTAGGGTTTGGGGGATAGGTCAGTATGGGTCTGTTATGGGAGTTGGATAGATAGGTCAGTGTGGGTCTGTATGGGAGTGTGGATAGATAGGTCAGTGTGGGGTCTGTATGTGAGTGGATAGATAGGTCAGTGTGGGGTCAGTGTGGGGTCTGTATGTGAGTGGATAGATAGGTCAGTGTGGGTCTGTATGTGAGTGGATAGGTCAGTATGGGTCTGTATGTGAGTGGATAGGTCAGTATGGGTCTGTATGGGAGTGGATAGATAGGTCAGTGTGGGTCTGTATGTGGATAGATAGGTCAGTGTGGGTCTGTATGGTAGTGGATGGATAGGTCAGTGTGGGTCTGTATGTGAGTGGATAGATAGGTCAGTGTGGGGTCTGTATGGGAGGGGATAGATAGGTCAGTATGGGGTCTGTATGGGAGGGATAGATAGGTCAGTGTGGGTCTGTATGTGAGTGGATAGATAGGTCAGTGTGGGTCTGTATGGTAGTGGTATGGATAGGTCAGTGTGGGTCTGTATGGAGGGGATAGATAGGTCAGTGTGGGTCTGTATGTGAGGGATAGATAGGTCAGTATGGGTCTGTATGGGAGTGGATAGGTCAGTGTGGGTCTGTATGTGAGTGGATAGATAGGTCAGTGTGGGTCTGTATGTGAGTGGATAGATAGGTCAGTATGGGTCTGTATGGGAGTGGATAGGTCAGTGTGGGTCTGTATGGGAGTGGATAGATAGGTCAGTATAGGTTTTGGGTGTTCTGGGTTCACTTGGAAGGGTTGAACTTTTGATGGTCTTTGGACTTTTTTTCAACCTAACTTAACTATAAGTATTTATTTGTAGAAGGCAAACCCATCTCTGTGCGAGGAACCAATTATTGTGCTTAAGTTTAGGCTGTTTTCCTTACAGATAAATATTTAAAAGAATTGGTGACCAAGCTTCTGGACTGCGGCTATTTTGAGAATGTTCCAGAGGCCCCTGTAGAGAAGGCTAAAGAAAAACATATTCCAGAAGTGCTTCCAACAAAGGTTGAAGCTGGGAACAGTGTGACAAAAGAACCAGGTTATAAACTTGTTTGTTTTTGTTTCCCTTGGGGGGGGGCTGCAGCACTGGCATGGGGGCGTAGTTTGGGGTACATTTATGGAGAATGTATCTTGTAGATAAAGCTGAAACCCCAGTTTTAAAAGTCTAAATGAGGGGGTGGGGGAGGTGTATCAACTATGTCTCCTAGAAATATCTAGAACAGCAGTTCCTCTATCTGCAGAGGGGCCCTGAACAAAAGTTGTTTCTCCAATGGGACATTAAATGAAAGTCCAACAACCTATTTGCTGCAAAATGACTTCAAAAGGCCTTCAACTGGATTCAGGGAAATCTGTTAGAAGCCAGTTAATGATATTTTCCTGTTTATAAAGTGATTCTCTTTCTAGAGCCACTTAAGGAATATGCAAAATGTGCCAGTCACCCCAAAGAGGTAAGTGCTCCCCATATAAGCAGATTTATTGGATGGAATGGTATGGCCAATGTTCACTTGGGCTCAGTTGTCTTTGTAGCACAGCGGTTCTCAACCTTTGGGTCGGGACCCTTTTTAATAATAAAACGGTACCTGTACTTGATCCCAACTAAGATATAATTACCCCTTATTGGGGCAGAACAGCCCTATTGGGTTTATTTAATGGTTAAATGATTCCCTTTTCTCTGTAATAATAAAACAGTACCTGTACTTGATCCCAACTAAGATATAATTACCCCTTATTGGGGGCAGAACAGCCCTATTGGGTTTATTTAATGGTTAAATGATTCCCTTTTCTCTGTAATAATAAAACAGTACCTGTACTTGATCCCAACTAAGATATAATTACCCCTTATTGGGGGCAGAACAGCCCTATTGGGTTTATTTAATGGTTAAATGATTCCCTTTTCTCTGTAATAATAAAACAGTACCTGTACTTGATCCCAACTAAGATATAATTACCCCTTATTGGGGCAGAACAGCCCTATTGGGTTTATTTAATGGTTAAATGATTCCCTTTTCTCTGTAATAATAAAACAGTACCTGTACTTGATCCCAACTAAGATATAATTACCCCTTATTGAGGGCAGAACAACCCTATTGGGTTTAATGTTTTATTGTTTTTTTTAGTAGACTTGAGGTATGGAGATCCAAATTACAGAAAGACCCCCTTATCCAGAATACCCTTGGTCCCAAGCATTCTGGATAAAGGGTCCTATACCTAGAACCAAATCATTTCCACAGCTCATTAAAGAGATAAATGCACAATCCTCTACCACAGCGGTTCTCAACCTGTGGGTCGGGGCCCCTTTGGGGGTCGAATGACCCTTTCACAGGGGTCGCCTAAGACCATAGGAAAACACATATGTCCGATGGTCCTAGGAATAATTTTATGGTTGGGGGTCACCACAACATGAGGAACTGTATTAAAGGGTTGCAGCATTAGGAAGGTTGAGAACCACTGGTGTAGCACATGTTCTGTGGTGTCACCACCCCCCTCCCCTTCCCGAGACACTGTATTTCAGCAGGATTTGCCATTTCATGTTTTACATATCTTATCCCCAGTATCCGCAGAGAATAAAAACAAATACCAAAATATCATAGGAATGTTTTTGACTAACTATGCTCTTCTAAGCTCCCTGTTAGACACTTTGTAGCTATAGCCCCAAAACCAGAGGCAGTGAAGCAAAACACGGAGGAATATAAAGCAATCAACGCTAAATATTGCCGTCCAGAAGCTTTGAAGCCCTGGGGAATGTCTCTTGAGATCAGACATCCAGAACCAAGAAGACCCAACCCTACTCCAGTGCTAACCCCTCTGATCAAGCCCTGGGAAGTTATGCCACCCAGGCTGAAGAAATGTGACCCTGATCCAAAAGAGGTAATGAAAATAACCTGCTGGGGTACAGTCATATCAAGAGTAGGCCTTACTAACATTGTTTGAAGCCTGATTGGCTAGGGGTTGGGTAGCATGGGAGTGACAGGTTGGGGATAACTTACAGCAAAGTGACTTTACTTGACTCTGTTTCACCTAGAGGCGAGAGCGTGTACCAAAGTTTCCTTCTGAGGTGAAACCAGTTGTACCAAAGTTTCCTTCTGAGGTGAAACCAGTTGCTTCCATAAAGGTAATCTCCTACATGGGTGGGGCTTTGGGAGACCAACTGGCAATGAATCCCATGTTGGGGGACAAGGCTGCTCTACTGCTTATGTTGCTAAGCCACCTGCTTATGTGCTCTTTAGCTGCTCAGTAAAGGTCTTAAGGATTTGAAACTCCCCAATGCTGTAAATGGGCAACTTCCAGTAAAGAGACAGGAAGCTCCTCCCACCATTGTGGCTAATGGGCAGCCGCCTCCACCAGTGAGCAGTACTCAGGTTGGTGTCTATGCAATAAAACAGCTGGGAGTGTTAGTATTCCAGCTTGTGGTGGGTTTGGGATAACTGGTTCCGTGTCCTTCCTTAGCCCCACAAGGTACCACTGCTGGCTTTGGACGAGTTCTGCTCCTCTCCAACCCTCCCAAAAGATCCCGAGTTGAGGAAGCAAAGACTGGAAGACCTTATAGACCAGATAAAAGGAACATACAACTTCATGCAGGTATGGGAAAGGATGCTACTGATCTGATCTTGCATTCATATGGATGCTTGGTTGCTTTCTCAATGTAACTTTAGCAACCAGGCAGCAATTACAAAGTAGTTCAACCCTAGCAACCGTACAGCATTTGAAATCCTGTACCTGAGAGCTTGCACAAAAAAGAATTGAAGACAAATTGCATCACTCAAGTTGGAGTACCAATGAGATTAATGTAAAACGTAGAGAGGTTAAAGTTTTGGGCTTTCCTGTTATGACCCAAATTCCATTTGACCATCCATAGGATTCCATGTTGGATTTTGACTTGTCGTCTCCAAGGCTCATCTCTTCTAAGCTCCCCTGTGAAACTACTTCTGTAGGTAAGCGGTATGTGCGTTGGGGGTGCACTACTAGCTCTTGCAAATGCTAAAAGAAGCGCTAACCTTTGATAGTATTCTGGGCTGTGGAGTCGGCACATAAATCTTTAGAGTTGGAGGTACCATAAACTGTCAAACTGTCCATGAAGTTTGAATATTTCCATCTTGATTTAAAGAACCCAACATACAAAGTATTTCATCACGGCCAAAGCTCAAATTCTAAAGCTATATGAAGGTGTCTGCTTTTGAGACCAGACCAAAGAGCTACTTGGTAGGAAGCTGTTGCATTTATGGTGGCGTGGATCTTCTCCCGATAGGCCCACTTAAAGTTGGGCAATATCTGGCTAATTCAATCATTTTGAACCTAGTGAATTACAACTGGCATAGGCGCCATCGGATTGGGGATCGCATTAATGAGCCAATGGGGTCCCAAATCCAACGGAAAATCAAACCTGCCTGATTGAGATCTGGCCAGTTTTAGGCCAGATCTTGGTCGGATAGGCCCATTGGTGCCCATACACTGGCAGATCAGTCTAAAGGACCTGAATCTGCAGCTAAAATCTTCTTGTGTATGGCCACCTTTACTCTGTTTTCCATTCAAGCCTGTCACTGAGGATACTGTTCAGTTTCGGTCTAAATCTTAAAGGAACAGTAACACCAAAAAATGAAAGTGTATAAAAGTAACTAAAATATAATGTGCTGCTGCCCTGCACTGGTAAAAGTTGTGTGTTTCCTTCAGAAAGACTACTATAATTTATATAAATAAGCTGCTATGTAGCCATGGAGGCAGCCATTCAAAGGAGAAAAGGCACAGGCACATAGCAGATAACAGATAAAACAATATTGTATTCTACAGAGCTTATCTGTTATCTGCTATGTAACCTGTGCCTTTTCTCCTTTTTTCCAGCTTGAATGGCTGCCCCCATGGCTACACAGCAGCTTATTATATAAATTATAGTAGTGTTACTGTAGCAAACACACCAGTTTTACCAGTGCAGGGCAACAGTGCATTATATTTTCATTACTTTAAAGCTCTTTCATTTTTTGGTGTTACTGTTCCTTTAATAACTAAGCCTATAGTTTGTAGTTTCTGTTGTTAATTAAATAAAAGCCACAAATATTCCTTAAACCTAAAGTTAAGGCAAATATTTGAAACAATAATGTTAAAATAGCTCAGCTGGACTTCATACTAGTGAAGCCCCTACACACTGGGCTTTATTCTACTTTGTTACTTCTACTACTCCAGGTACCCAACCTCAGAATAATCTTTAAACCAGCCCCCCTCCTTGCATCTGTAATTCAGTTTCTTTGCACTAGAGGGGGCTACTGGGAACCATAACTAAACAAACTCATTGCATGAATAAATCCTTCCCAGCCTCATAAGAAAACACTAGTATTGTGGTCTATACGTTTGATAAATTATATTCGTATTATATATATATATTTTTTTTTCTTTCTCAGTTTCTTCTGAAACAAAACAAGATGAAACTGACCCAGTTCTACAGCTGGAGGAGGTACGGTTTTAAACGATGATTAAAATGTTATGGCTTTATATTCAGAATGTAAACTTTGAGATCTCTCCCTTACAGGTTTCCCCTGTATCCCTGGACACAAAGGAGGATGGAGTTGCCTGTGAGATGCTATCAGAATCGGCCATTTCTGAACCATTGGCCCCGACTCCACTAAAGGAAAATGTGGGTACACCGGGTCATGGCGGCAGCGTATTATTCTCTGTGGTGAATAGTGAATTAAGGAGTCTGCTATATAAATTACAAATGTTATGCACCCACACGTGGCTTTTTTACGCTGCGTATTTTCTCAGCCTAAAAACGCCGCACAAGCCACACAGCCCCTGACTATGGCGGTTTTCAGCCTAGTACTGGTGACGTAGCAAATCCCGTTTCCCATGGTGCTAATAGTGCGAAATAGTAAAAAAACGCCGCGTATTTCCACTAGGTCTGGCAGCTGCCTTTGTGTATACATAAGAATAGCTTGCTTTGCAAGTACTGGCGTATTTCGGCAAACGCTTGAAAAATCCGTGCTAAGGCGTTTTCTAGCGTATTTATGCATTGTGTGGTTTCCTTCAAGTCTCGGTTATTTCTATGGATGATTTTGTGCGTTTTTCAGCCGCCGGGTCATGGCGGCAGCGTATTATTCTCTGTGGTGAATAGTGAATTAAGGAGTCTGCTATATAAATTACAAATGTTATGCACCCACACGTGGCTTTTTTACGCTGCGCATTTTCTCAGCCTAAAAACGCCGCACAAGCCACACAGCCCCTGACTATGGCGTTTTTCAGCCTAGTACTGGTGACGTAGCAAATCCCGTTTCCCATGGTGCTAATAGTGCGAAATAGTAAAAAAACGCCGCGTATTTCCACTAGGTCTGGCAGCTGCCTTTGTGTATACATAAGAATAGCTTGCTTTGCAAATACTGGCGTATTTCGGCAAACGCTTGAAAAATCCGTGCTAAGACGTTTTCTAGCGTATTTATGCATTGTGTGGTTTCCTTCAAGTCTCGGTTATTTCTATGGATGATTTTGTGCATTTTTCAGCCGCCGAGAGAATTAGAAAATACGTAGCGTAATGGTAAAAATTTGGGGTAACTACAATAATTTCTAAAATGTCACAAATGCATTTATCGTTACTACGAATTGCGTTCTGAAAGTCCCGATAGTTTTGTGACAAAAAGTTCGTTAAGCCATGAAAACCTTTCTGGGTTTGATGCCTTCCATTAGGACTCAATGGTACTCAACTGATCAAACCTGGTGAAAAGATACTGTAGTCCCGAGGAAATCTTTACAGAATTTCCGAATTGTTCTTAGTCTGCAAAATATGATTTTTTTTTTGTGGAACTTTAACGAAAACCACAAACTCATGGAATTTTAACAAACTTATCCCATACATTCCGAAATGTTCTATAAGTTAAAAAAAAGAAAATACGAAATTATCTTATAATTGCTTAGTAAATGGGCCCCTAAATGGTCCACTCTAACTAAAAATGACCAGGAGTCAAAGTGCAATTAAGGGTTAATGATTAGTGCACCCAAGGTGTGCAAAATAAATATCTTCCCTTTCGCAAGATGCTTCTAAGCAATGAGTGTATCTCAAATTCACTGATCAGGTTCTTCTTTCTCATAATATAATATAATATAATATAAAAGCAGAGACGGTACAATACCATGTATCCAGTTAAATACACATAAATGCCTACTCACAGAGGATTCCGTTGCTTAATGTGTATAATACATAGACTTTCCCTGTATTTATGCTGATCTCTCACTGCAGCAATTCCCTCTGGTAGCACCCTATGTATCCATGCTATGTAACCGCACTTCTCCAACGCGTTTCACAGGTCCCCCAGACAGCTTCCTCGGGGTGTGGCTTCCCTTGGTTTTACTTCTTAAAATGCTACATTTCTTTCTCCACCTACCGTTGGTGTCGGACTGGCCCTCCAGGATACCAGGAAAACTCCCGGTGGGCCCTCCTGCTCCTGCCCATTTGGCCTGTTTCATGGCCATTCCCTATTTCTGAATGGGAAGAAATAGATGGAAGAATAGATGCTAGCATGTAAATAAGAGACTGGGAGAATAAAGAGGTTGGGTGAGGAAAGGAGGAAAAATAGTTCAGAGAGTGGGCCTGGGGTCTAAGGTTTTCTGGTGGGCCCCTGGGGTCCCAGTCTGACGTTGCCTACCATCCAAATACTTGCTACGGTGGCTTCCCAAATACCTGGCTTTCAAGTGGGTTCATGTAGAGCGTTGTCTACAATGCCCTAGCCTGACCTAATCAGTGATACAGGGAAAGTGCCCCAAAGACACCCAGTCTAGTACATCAGGCTTAGGACTTGATGCGGATTGATCACATCTGAATGAGACTGTGGATTATTGGCCTGTGTGTGGGATTGAAAGCTGTACCATTTATTAAAAGGTTGTACTGAGTTTTTTTTCTTTTTCTAGCTACCGGTTAATACATCTGATGAGGAGCAGAGTTGCCCCATTGAGCAGATGGCTGAGGCCAGACAAGACCTTCCTGAGACCCTACCTGAAAGGAACAATGTGAGTAAAAACCAGAGTCCTTCTTCTTGGATAAATATGCATGTATATCCATCTCTGTAGCCGCCATCTTCTTTCTCTCATTTCCAGACTCCACTCCCTATGGGTAGCGACCAGCTACCCTCGCCCAAGACTCCCACCCACACATCTGTTCTGCAGTTACAGCAGCAATGCCCACCTCTGTCCCCCAGATCTACACCGGTATCAATGAGCTCTCCTTTCCAAGGGATGCAGACTGTAAGTCACGGCTTTCTCATTGGGAGGAGTTGGACTAGAGCTTTAGTGATTGAATACTGGGCCTTTGGCCAAGGGACCATGGTTCAGCCTATTAACTTTCCTGCCATATAAGTTTGGGTGTTACTTCTGCTACCAGACCTTCTAGGGCAGCGGTTCTCAACCTGTGGGTCGAGACCCCTTTGGGGTTAGAAGACCCTTTCACGGGTTGCAGTAGACATAGGAAAACACATTTCCGATGGTCTTATGAACCCAGACACCGATCCTCTATCAGTCTCCAGGCAGATATGCCCACATACAGATATGCCCACATACAGATATGCCCACATACAGATATGCCCACATACAGATACGCCCACATACGAGTACTCTGCATGATGACATCATCGCGCCAACCCCATCACATACACCCTGTACAAATACAGGTGTATGTGACGGGGTTGGAGCCATAATGTACTTAAGTGGACCAGTCACACGTGTAGAGAGCTACTGTGTTGAAAGCAGCATCATTGGAGGTAAGTTGGCAACGAAAATAATTCTGTCGTTGGGGGTCACCACAACATAAAGAACTGTATTAAAGGGTCACGGCATTAGGAAGGTTGAGAACCACTGTCCTGGCCAACACCAGGTATCAAGGGAGTAGATGTGACCCACCTCTTGACATTGCTCTTTTAGGTCTTTAAAGTTAATGCCCCTCTGCCCCTACACAAAGAGCAAGAGCTGAAGGTCGAGGCTCCATATTCCACGGGTTACCACCAAACCTTCACTACAGCAAGTACCCAAACGCTGCCTCACTGCATGTTGGACACCAGCTTTGGGGATCAGAACTCTCTCATACAAGAACCTCTACCAGGTGAGCAAACTCATAAAAACCCAATAGATACCATCTGTCAACCAGAGGGAGCACCAGAACCCGATTTAACTTAAGATCTTGCACTTATCTGGCAAACAATTTGAGGTTTTGGCGGTTGCATGGCAATAAAATGGCTGATGTATAACAATTCCTGTTACTGTACTGCTTGAACAGGAAGCCCATATCCATCAACCGGAATTCAGGTGAATGGGAGCCTTCCATGTTACACATCCAGTCCGAACCTCCTGCCAAGGATGACCCCACCTTTTGTTAGCAGCCGGGGGACTATCAGAGGAACAAGCAGAGGAAGAGTAATGACGAATGGGTATCGTTGCCCAACTGGGTATAAAGGTTGGTATTCCCCTTCCCTTAATATGGGAAATGGCCCAATGAGTAGGGGTGTCTCTAAGCCGGGTATTAAATACATGCTCTTTCTAAAGTACATGAGTGGTTTACTGGTGGTGTTTAAGGTTTGATCTCTGGAGGATATCATTCTGTGATCTGAAAGAACTGTACCAACCTTGTGGCATTGGAGAAAGGTATAAGCCTCATAAGGAGCAGGTAGAGGGGTGATGGACTACCCTTAGATCATTGATCCCCAACCAGTGCCTCGTGTGCAACATGTTGCTCCCCAATCCCTTGGATGTTGCTCTCGGTGCCCCCAAACCAGGTGCTTATTTTTGTATTCTTGGCTTGGAGAGTAGTTTTGGTTGAATAAAAAACAAGTACAATGCCGAACAGAGCCTTCTGTAGGCTGCCAGTCCACACAGAGGCTATTAAATAGCCAATCACAGCTCTTATTAGCAACCCCAGGAACATTTTCCATGCTTGTGTTGCTCCCCAACACTTTTCCCATTTGAATGTAGCTCAGGGGTATACAAGGTTGGGGACCCCTGCCTTAGAGAGACACCATGAAATGCTCAAAGAACTTAATGAAGTTGTGCACGGTGCATCCAGATGGCTTTTACTCTTTGCTTTTGAAATTATTGCTCCAAAATAAGTATGGGTTGGACTTGTAGGTTCATTGTACATATATATTTTTTTCCCCCCATTTTATTTTAGGTCCGGAGAGTTACAGAGGGGCTCAGTGCATAAACAATGGAAGCTTTGCTCATGGTCAGTGCCCAGGCCGGGAGTACCCGGCTACACAGTTTATACCCAGGGTAAGGAATGGATCTGGCCAGGGTTAGACACAGAAGGTGCTGACTTCAGCTTGGTTAAATGGACAGTAGTTCTTTGTCACTGAACTATATAGCCAATGGGCACAAAGATACTTCTGCCTTATATTCTCTTCTATGGAATACCTCCCTTATAGTAAGGAGCGTGCAGGGAGGAGCGTAGTTACACATTTAGGGGTTACAATATAAGCAGAAAATATATTTAAGGGGTGGTTCATCTTTTCACTTAATGTTGTAGAATGACCTATTCCTGTCAACTTTTTAATTGGTCTTTTAAAAAATTCTTTTTCTCTGTAATAATAAAACAGTACCTGTACTTGATCCCAACTAAGATATAATTACTCCTTATTGGGGCAGAACAGCCCTATTGGGTTTATTTAATGGTTAAATGATTCCCTTTTCTCTGTAATAATAAAACAGTACCTGTACTTGATCCCAACTAAGATATAATTACCCCTTATTGGGGGCAGAACAGCCCTATTGGGTTTATTTAATGGTTAAATTATTCCCTTTTCTCTGTAATAATAAAACAGTACCTGTACTTGATCCCAACTAAGATATAATTACCCCTTATTGGGGCAGAACAGCCCTATTGGGTTTATTTAATGGTTAAATGATTCCCTTTTGTCTGTAATAATAAAACAGTACCTGTACTTGATCCCAACTAAGATATAATTACCCCTTATTGGGGGGCAGAACAGCCCTATTGGGTTTATTTCATGGTTAAATGATTCCCTTTTCTCTGTAATAATAAAACAGTACCTGTACTTGATCCCAACTAAGATATAATTACCCCTTATTGGGGGCAGAACAGCCCTATTGGGTTTATTTCATGGTTAAATGATTCCCTTTTCTCTGTAATAATAAAACAGTACCTGTACTTGATCCCAACTAAGATATAATTACCCCTTATTGGGGCAGAACAGCCCTATTGGGTTTATTTAATGGTTAAATGATTCCCTTTTGTCTGTAATAATAAAACAGTACCTGTACTTGATCCCAACTAAGATATAATTACCCCTTATTGGGGGCAGAACAGCCCTATTGGGTTTATTTCATGGTTAAATGATTCCCTTTTCTCTGTAATAATAAAACAGTACCTGTACTTGATCCCAACTAAGATATAATTACCCCTTATTGGGGGCAGAACAGCCCTATTGGGTTTATTTCATGGTTAAATGATTCCCTTTTCTCTGTAATAATAAAACAGTACCTGTACTTGATCCCAACTAAGATATAATTACCCCTTATTGGGGGCAGAACAGCCCTATTGGGTTTATTTCATGGTTAAATGATTCCCTTTTCTCTGTAATAATAAAACAGTACCTGTACTTGATCCCAACTAAGATATAATTACCCCTTATTGGGGGCAGAACAGCCCTATTGGGTTTATTTAATGGTTAAATGATTCCCTTTTCTCTGTAATAATAAAACATATCTTAGTTGGGATCAAGTACAGGTACTAATTCTTATTGGGGGCAAAACAATCCCATTGGGTTTAATTACTGTTTAATGGTTTTAGCAGACTTTAGGTAGGAGATCTGATTTACGGAAAGACTCCTTATCCGGAAAACCCCTGGTCCCGAGCATTCTGGATAACTGATCCTATACCTGTAGTTATGTGCCCTACCCTTTCTAGCTTTCAAATAGGGGTCAATAAAAATTGCTCTGTCATTCAAACTGCCTGGTTACTAGGGTAAATAACACCATAGCTACTGGAACCAACTGAACAAAACACTAAACAGAATATCAATGTCTACATCATCCTAAAAGTTCATATTTAATTTCAAAGCATGCCCTCTTCTGTATAGGCCAGGTAGCCATGCAGCACAATATAGATATCTGTTTTCTGTTTGCCTAGGATGGAAGCTCAACTCTATTCCATAAACGGGGAACCAATACTATAACCCGAATGAATTCAAGAGGTAGGTACTATGTCAAGAGGGGGAAACCATGTTAATGTCTTGCTGTTAGGTGTGAAACTGCCCGTGGTGGGCACCAAGGCAACACTTTATGCTTTGGGTTCTTCAGTTATAGACATCCCAAGAGTTAACTATATTCTGTAGTATAAATCTAAAGCAACTGGACTTGTTAAGTAATCATTGAAGACGTTTCACTGCTCATCCGAGCAGCTTCTTCAGTTCAACTGACTGGTATGGGAAGTCCTCAGCATATCAACTCTTCCACTAATCCAATCACAATGGCACCGTAATTGGATTAGTGGAAGAGTACAGATGCTGAGGGCTTCCCATACCAGTCAGTTGAACTGAAGAAGCTGCTCGGATGAGTAGTGAAACGTCTTCAATGATTACTTAACAAGTCAAGTTGCTTTAGATTTATTTATACTAGATATACCATGACCTGGATAAATGAAAATCTTCATAGTCATCCATGAGTCTTAATGTAAATATACTAATGGGCTGCTAATAGGGAGTTTGGGTATGTAGAACCTTATGTAAGGCATTTTCATTCCTTCTAATTGTTGACGGTCTCCATTCTCCATCAGGCTTTAGCGAATCTCCTCAGATGAACAGCCCAGACAAGGAAGACAGCTTCAACAGCACAGATTCGGGGCATGGTGAAACGCGTAGCCTCAGTTCGCTGGATATGTCTATGACAAACCAAGCGGCCACCATCTTGCCGGTCCATGTCTATCCTCTCCCTCAGCAAATGCGAGTGGCTTTCTCTGCAGCCAGGACGTCCAACTTTGCCCCGGGCACTCTAGATCAGCCGATTGTGTTTGACCTGTTGCTAAACAACCTCGGCGACACGTTCGACTTCCAGGGTGGGCGTTTCATGTGTCCAGTGAATGGAACCTATGTCTTCATCTTCCACATGCTAAAGCTAGCGGTGAATGTCCCGCTGTATGTCAACCTCATGAAGAACGAGGAGGTGCTTGTGTCTGCTTACGCCAATGATGGAGCCCCAGACCACGAGACTGCAAGCAACCATGCTGTCCTACAGCTCTTCCAGGGAGACCAGATATGGCTTCGCCTACACAGGGGAGCGATTTATGGCAGCAGTTGGAAATACTCCACATTTTCTGGCTACCTTCTGTACCAGGACTGAGTATTGGTGGAGCCTTCAGATGGGCAAATCCATACTTATGAATTGGCTAAATCAATTCATTGTTGTTGTTACTCTTGCACTTATTTGATGGTTGACTGAAATTTCACTACCTATTGTCTTTTCTAATGTACCAAATAACATGTCTGAATGCTGGTTCTTCCTGTCGAAGCATTTGGAAAGGGTTCTGCAGTGGCTATTGTAGGTGTTGGAAGTGAAGTGGTTTAAATAAACACTGATCATATTATTGCAATGGTGTGGCTATGTTTGCCTCTACTCACTGAGCAGGGGGGAGAGTTGGGTGCCAGGCTAAAGGTGGCCATACACGTAAAGATCCGCTCGCTTGGCGAGGCCACCAAGCGAGCGGATCTTTTGATATCCCCACCTACGGGCGGGTGATATTGGGCAAATGAAGGCTAATTTGATCGTTTGGCCCTGGGGACAAATCGAATTCTAACAGCGGCAATGGCACAGTCGGTTCCATTACAAGCCCCTTATGTACCTTTATAAACGGCATATTAAACAGAGCAAGGGCATACATTTAGGGAGGTCTGGCTGGATGGCACTGTGCCCAATTGCACCCCAAGTTCATGCAGTCCATTTAATCACCAACAAAACCCCCATTGTGTGTGTGCCGAGTGCTTGTTTTACTGCCTCTGCCTTTTCTCTAACTGGCTGGCTCCCACAGTAACAGTTTTGTGTGATCTCCATTACACCACATCCATGTAAAAGAACAAGGCTGGAAATGTTATGGGGCTCCTGTTGTAGCCCAATGGGACCATTTATCAGGGAAGATCTGTGCCCCTGAAGATCCCCCCCCCCCCCATTAGCTCTCATCTTTTCTGCTGAGCCCTGGGCTGCTGTCACTTAACTATCCTTTAGGGACCCACTCAGCATATAAAGGTATATATATCTGCAATGTATAAAACCAGGGCCGGATTTGAAAACCGCCCGCCCAGAGGCCGCCCCGGTCGCACGCCCCCTCCCCGCCCCGAGTGCGCATGCGTGCGTGACCAGCGGTAGTGCGCATGCGCGAACGGGAGGGGGGGGCGGTGCAAGCGGACATGCGCCGTGGGCCAACTTGCATAGAAGTCCCCATTGCTCCGTATGGGAGCACACATTTCAAGATTTTTGTGCGGCGGGGCGCCATGCCGCCCCCAGATTTCTGCCGCCCTAGGCCCGAGCCTTTGTGGCCTCTCCACAAATCCGGGCCTGTATAAAACTTCCCAACAGCAGCCTAGAGCGCACTGAGCATGTGCAGTGCCACCGACACACAAAAGAGGGCCTAACAAGACCCAAGATGGAGACCTGCTGTGGACAAATGAAAAGGCCGGATCATTACCGTTATGGGGCCACTGAGCCTCTGGGCTGGCAAAGTGATAGAATACAGCGTTTCCAGTCAGTTTCAAGTTTAGGCTTTAATTCTCAGGATATCAGGAGTGATGTTGCCTGAAGATGCCAAGGATAAAGTAGCCCTCCGTGCTGCATTGGCACAAACTATCATTAAAGGGTTACTGGCATGATAATTATGGTTGTACATAGCAACTATTTCCCTCTGCCATTTAACATTTTATTCTTCTGGATCCAGGATGCCAAGATCTTGGTCAGGCCCAGTGTTCAGCATCACCTGAGGGGACAGTAGGGAGAAAAGCTTCATTGGCATCTACTCTCAACCCCCATTGGGCCACTGTGACCAAAACCTTGCAAAAAAATATAAACATAATTAGGGCCACAGTGATTCCTTCTGCTTCCAGCATCTCCTGCCCTCTATCTAATTCAATGTGTGTATCTTCTGTAGGTTCCACCGCCACGTTCCCCTACCTAATGCTCATGGTCCTGCTTATCCGGGGGGTCCTGAGTGGAATCGAGTTTTACCTGTACCCTGATCTCAGCAGGCTGAAGGAGCCTCAGGTAGGGCAGAAGGGCAGAATTTGTACCCCACAGCCTGGCCTGTATGATGTTGGGAGCAGGTGTATAAAGTAGAGGCAGCAGACCCAGAAGCTGGAGGGCTCACAAGATGTATAAAGCCAATGGCCAATCCTGCTGCCCAGGTGCTGCCCAACTCAGCACATGGCTGACAAAACAACCCAAATTCCACCCCATTCATATATCATATCACATATCAGTGGCCTCGGCTTGGTCTAAAGCAACTAAATCAGGACGTCTAGCAAGCCCCTTTAGGGCAATGGCACATACGCCCGGGTCATTTCCAACAAAACACTAGGAATCCATCCCTTTCAATGGCATCTCCAGGACTAGAGTCGAGGGTGCACTCACAAGTCAGGGCATTTTGTTTTCTGAGTGCACTCTTACCTTCCAGTTTGTGCCTGTATGTTACCCAACCACTTAGATTGTAAGCTCTACGGGGCAGGGACCATACCTGGTGCACTCTTACCTTCCAGTTTGTGCCTGTATGTTACCCAACCACTTAGATTGTAAGCTCTACGGGGCAGGGACCATACCCTGTACACTCTTACCTTCCAGTTTGTGCCTGTATTTTACCCAACCACTTAGACTGTAAGCTCTACGGGGCAGGGACCTCCTTCCTACTGTGTCTCATACCACATGGCACTTACTCCCTGTGTATTTATACTTATTGTATTTATTATAACACTTGTCCTCCCTGTGTGTAATTGTGTATTCTGTAAGATTGTACAGCGCTGCGTACATAAGTAGTGCTTTATGAATAAAGTTATACATACATACCTACATACATACATACCTACCTACCTACATACCTACCTACATACAATAATGCTACAGTGAAGTGCTGTATAGGGTTTCCTCTGGATACCGATCGATTCTACTGGACGTTCCCGCACTATGGGAGGGACCTGTAAACCATGCACAGATCTCTAACACTCGCTCCGTTCATTCCAATGAAAATGGTTCTGACCCACAGTGAAAATGACCCACATGATACTGAGGGGTTTAAAGCCATTGTCCAGGGACTGTAATTTTAAAGGGGAAACTCATGGGAAAACGGAGGATTCTGGGACATTTTCATTGAGATCCGAGATTCTTCCCCAACCTTTAGAAATCATCAGATACATAGGAAAAGAAGTTGTGATTTGATCATTATTAAATATATAGATGTAGAATGTTCTGTGATCCAGGTGATAGTTTGGCCCAAACTGGCTTCATGGTTATTTTTAGCCCAGTTCTGCCCTTCTCACTGCCGTATGCCATTGCTTCCAGCATCAGACTGGGGTACCTGGGGCCCACTGGAAAATCCAACATCCAAGGGCCCATTAACCCATCCACAGCCAAACCTCCCCCCGGCACCACTGCAGCCTATCACCCCCCGACACAGCCATCATCTCCCCCTTGGCCTCCACTGCCACAGAAAGCTTTGAGGGGCTACATCTCCCATCTCCCATTGTGTTGCTAGTGGGTGGCCTTGGAGAAGGGAGTGGGTGGGTTTTGGGTAGATAGTGGGTGGGGTTTCAGTATATTAGGGAATGGCTAGTTGGGTCGTGGGTGTGGCCATGAGTGTGCGGGTCAATTTTTTTCCCCATTTGCACCCCACTTGTTGGCAGGGCCAATCTTGGGTCCCCACCCATAGATTAAATAAGAATCACTGATGTTTATTGTATTTTGGGGGAATATATATGATTAAGGAGAAAAGGAATACGGCCTAGGGAGGAAGAACCAATTGGAATCTTCAATGCCTTATTAACCCATACAACAAAATGGGATCCTACATATAAATGCAGTCACTGTGTATATTACCTGGCACTCATACAGGCATATTATACCCTGCTGCCCATGAAAGTAAAATTGCGCAGAGAGTTCTGTTTGGAAACTGCAGATATAATGAAATTGGTACAGCGCCATCTGATGGGCTACAGCCAACGGAAATGAACTTCCTGGGAAAGGCTCCGCCTTGTGATGTTGCTCTGATGTAAGTGATGCACAGTCTGGCTATACTCCCAACAGTCTCCCAAGGAAGAGTTCATTTGCTGAGGATTTCCTATACCAGTCAGTAGAACTGAAGAAGCTGCTCGGATGAGTAGGGAAACGTCTTCAATGAGTACTTAACAAGTCCAGTTGCTTTAGATTTATTTATAGTAGATAAACAGGTAATACTCTAACACCACCTTGGGCAGTTAGAGGTAGTGAAGCATTTCTCTGACAGTAGGTAGAACAGAAGTAGTAGTGAATTATTTGGCACTTGGCTGTACTCTGTCCCCACCTTGTGGTAGTTAGAGGTAGTGAAGCATTTCTCTGACAGTAGGTAGAACAGAAGTAGTAGTGAATTATTTGGCACTTGGCTGTACTCTGTCCCCACCTTGTGGTAGTTAGAGGTAGTGAAGCATTTCTCTGACAGTAGGTAGAACAGAAGTAGTAGTGAATTCATTAGCTGTACTCTGTCTAAAACTTGACTTCTATGGCATCGGTTAAACTCATCCATCACTGGGAGACGTCCAACCCCATCACACGCTTAATGCGTTTCATGGCTTCTCGCTTCTCCCTTTGCAGATCAAAACTAAATAACCGATTAACCGTTTATAAACCAAAGCTAACTGCTTGTGGCAAATATAGACAGTAATACAGGTGTCAATATACATGAAAGTATTTATGTTACACACAATGTACCATGCTGAGATACATCCCTTCCAAGATGGCAGCTAAAGGGAGAGATACAAATCTATTCTCATAAACCCGAACTCCTCAGTGACCCCATTAGTAAAAGCAAGGTACCTCCCATTCTCTATTCGAGCCCCCCCATAAAGTTCTTTTGTTTTCTACTGATAAATACTATAAAGTTTCCTATCTGTGTGTTGGGGTCTGTCTATAATATGGAATGTCACTGAGCCAAGGCCCCCATACTTCTCCACCACCAGCTTGCCAATGGCCGACTTATAAACCTTATCAATGGCTGAACAGAGTTGTACAAACCTAGTACCTGTGGTTTTCCCCACACTGATAGGGGCCAAACAATTCACTCCCCTCAACTGGCAATTACATTTCTGGTTAAGCCTTACTCCTATAGGTTCCTTATAGCCAAGCTGATTCCTTCCCTCTCCCATCAGGTGTATAAAGGCTCTTGCAAGCACAGGCTGCACAATTCCTGGCCCTATGGAATGGGATTTACTGGCCCTACGGAACGGGACTTACTGGCCCTACAGAATGGGACTTACTGGCCCTACAGAACGGGACTTACTGGCCCTACAGAATGGGACTTTCTGGCCCTAAAGAACGGGACTTACTGGCCCTACGGAATGGGACATTCTGGTCCTATGGAACGGGTCTTTCTGGCCCTACGGAATAGGACTTTCTGGCCCTATGGAACAGGACTTACTGGCCCAATGGAATGGGACTTACTGGCCCAATGGAATGGGACGTACTGGCCCTACGGCAAAAAAACCCACTTTATTAAACAAAATGAATATCAAATACCCCCATTAAACAGACCCAGAAACAGAAACCCAGAGCAGACAAGGTAAGGAATAAAGGGAATTGTACCTGGGTCGCCAGGGAGCTCCCCCGTCTGTGCCTGGGTTGGTAGCACCCACTGTAACACATAAAGGTCACATGACTGAAGTCTCACATCCCAGTAACAGGCAGGACAGTCCTGTTTGGTTCCATGGCAGCAACAACGTCTCTTGTCTCACGGAAATAAACTCCCGTAATAGTTACTGAAAAAGGAAAAAGAAAATGGAAACTGTGTGACTGTAAATAGACAAAGCTCTTTAAAAAGTTTCTCACAGAGAATATTTTCCTATTGCAGATGAATAAAATCCACTTTCTTTTGTGAATCCCTCTTTTATAAACGGCACCAAGCAGATTGTGGGGCCTTGTCTCCAGCTGAATCCTATTGTGCAACTAACACTCCCAACATCCCCTCTCAGGGCCGCATCTTACTTACTTTGGAGTTTGGGGTATGTTAGATAGGGGCAGCATGGCATTTGTGGGGTTGGGGAGTCAGGGGCGTTTTGGACCCGCCAATGCCACCCCACCTCGCTTACCTTTACAGCAGCAGAGGGGGTCCAGGGGGGGCCGCATCTCTAGTGTAGAGGGTGGAATGGCGATCTCTACATTAGCAGAGACATATTTCTGTTTTAGAAACCGGAAATTCATCTCTTAAAGTTTTGCCGCCCCTGGTAAGGCTGGAGGGCTGCCGCAGCGCCCTTGTGGGGACTATGTGGGGTGGGCAGGGTCAGACTGGGTCGCCGGGACAAAGGGAAAAATCCCAGTGGGCCCCGGCGGCCCAGACCAGACCCTTGCGGCGCTCCCCCGCCCGACTGCTCCTGCCTTGACGTGTTAAATTTACCTGCTCGGGGGAGGACGTTGGGTGGGGGGCCTGCGAGGGGGGTTAGGGGGGCCCCTCGGGGGGGGGGCGCGGGAACCTGCAGGTTCCCTGGGGCGGGAGCCACGGTGGGCCCTTCACCCCCCAGTCCGACCCTAGGGGTAGGGGCAGAATGGCATTTGTGGGGTTAAGAGAGGTTTATGGGGTAGTGGCAGAACAGCATTTGTGGAGTTAAGAAGCGTATGTGGGGTAGGGGCAGAATGACATTTGTTTACTTAAGGTGGGTTTGTGGGGTAGTGGCAGAATGGCATTTGTGAAGTTGGGGGTATGTGGGGTAGAGGCAGAAAGGCACTTGTGGGGCTGGGGAGTTTATTGGGTAGGGACAGAAAGGCATTTGTGGGGTTGGGGGTATGTAGGTAAGGAGAATCCCTATGCTGCCATAGTTTTATGTTATCCCTATGTGCCATAGTTTTATGGTATCTCTCTGTACAGGCTATGAGCAAACTTAGGGGGCTGTTCCTGCTGAATTGTGCTTAGTACAGGGGAATCCCTATGTGCCATAGTTTTATGGTATCTCTCTGTACAGGCTATGAGCAAACTTAGGGGGCTGTTCCTGCTAAATTGTGCTTAGTACAGGGGAATCCCTATGTGCCATAGTTTTATGGTATCTCTCTGTACAGGCTATGAGCAAACGTAGGGGGCTGATCCTGCTGAATTGTGCTTAGTACAGGGGAATCCCTATGTGCCATAGTTTTATGGTATCTCTCTGTACAGGCTATGAGCAAACTTAGGGGGCTGTTCCTGCTAAATTGTGCTTAGTACAGGGGAATCCCTATGCTGCCATAGTTTTATGGTATCTCTCTGTACAGGCTATGAGCAAACTTAGGGGGCTGTTCCTGCTGAATTGTGCTTAGTACAGGGGAATCCCTATGTGCCATAGTTTTATGGTATCTCTCTGTACAGGCTATGAGCAAACTTAGGGGGCTGTTCCTGCTGAATTGTTCTTAGTACAGGGGAATCCCTATGCTGCCATAGTTTTATGGTATCTCTCTGTACAGGCTATGAGCAAACTTAGGGGGCTGTTCCTGCTGAATTGTGCTTAGTACAGGGGAATCCCTATGTGCCATAGTTTTATGGTATCTCTCTGTACAGGCTATGAGCAAACTTAGGGGGCTGTTCCTGCTGAATTGTTCTTAGTACAGGGGAATCCCTATGTGCCATAGTTTTATGGTATCTCTCTGTACAGGCTATGAGCAAACGTAGGGGGCTGATCCTGCTGAATTGTGCTTAGTACAGGGGAATCCCTATGCTGCCATAGTTTTATGTTATCTCTCTGTACAGGCTATGAGAAAATATGCAGCTGTGACAGCATTAGGGGATGGGTCAGTGACCAGTGGGTCCTTACACTATGTCTGTTCAGGGGCCCCAAGCTGTATCCAACCCTGTCCTTTATATTAGCAGAAATGGCTCTACACTACAAGTACATTGCTCCCATAAGGCTCATACCATGGAAATCCTTCCAGATAGTGGGGGGGGGGCAGGGTTGGGCACAGGCAGCTTAGGGCCCCTGCACAGAAATACTGTAAGGGCCCACTGGTCACTGGCGCCACTATAGGAGCAAATATCAGGCAAAGGGTTGGGGGTGGGGGGGCATCATGGAAAGGAGCAAATAGGTTTCACTCTCACACTCACTCACTTTCTCTTTGTCTCTCACACTCACTCACTTTTTATGCCAAAGAGGGCTGAGTGACTGGGATAGGGGGAGTAACCAACTAAGGGTTCCCTGTGCTATGGGGGTTTGTGTAACATGCAGGGCATATTGTGTTACTGGCATCAGTCTGGGCGCGGTGCCACTTCCTGTTTCCCAAGATGCAACAGGTTCTACTTAGAGAATAGTTTCAGGCCCAACAGCCAAGCAGCCCGGTCACTGCCAGAGTAATGAATGATTTGTGCCCCACCAATCTGCCAACCTGCCCCCCATACATACCTGTACATACCATTTCCCCTACTAAGGACAAAGCCCGGCCTATTGTTGAGGCTGAGTGTCACCCCCATCTGTCCCCACTATTAAGGCTAAGGAAGGGACACCCTACAAGCTAAGGGCCCCCCGGTTACACACACTTAGCAACAGCAGGAGCAGCAGTGGGTGAAACCATGGCTGATGAATGGGCGGATCTTTCCAACAGATATGGCAGCACAGTAACTGGGCTGACTCAATAGGCCACACGTACAAGGCAATGCTCTGGGTACACAATAAGCGATGTATGTACTGCCCATCTAAGGGCAAACAAAGCCCGTATAAACCTGTCATGTGATGAGAGCTGCCTTCACCCTAGGAAAGTGACAGTTGGTACAGTCCGTTGGTTGCCATTGTGGTGAGAGGTAAGTGTGAATCTCCTCTGATAGATGTTTTGCCTAAAAACCCTTATTTTAGCTAAAAAGAGGGGCAATAGTTGGGTGACTCCCCCCCCCCAGACTAGGGGATGTTGCTCCTGTCACCGATTTTAGTGAATTTGGAGAATTTTCCCCTAAAATGGGCTTTGCAGGCGCCTTTACTCCTAGCGCTGGTTGGGAGACACAGACCCAGGGTTGGGCAGTACTGACAGGCTGCTAAGAGTTTTGCCCCTCTGCCCCCGGGTATCTGCCCTGCCCTTATGTACCAACCTTAATGTGTAACTGAATGTAAGGCAATAAATACCAATACGTTTTCCTATTACAGAATAATATTTATTAGTAAGTCTCGTGCGCTCTCCCGGCTGTGGGGGGCAATAGGGTACATGGCAGGGGCCACACGTACAAGGCAATGCTCTGGGTACACAATAAGCTATGTATGTACTGCCCATCTAAGGGCAAACAAAGCCCATATAAACCTCACTAGTCAAAAGGGTACACTTCCCCTTTAACAGCAGCACCTGGCATGTGATGTCATTGGGATGAGAGCTGCCTTCCCACTAGGAAAGTATCAGGTTTCAAATTTCAAGTTTAGTGTCACAATCAAATGATGCATCATGACTGTAATGAGAGTGACAGTTGGTTTAGTCCGTTGGTTGCTATTGCAGTGAGAGGTAAGCGTGCATCTCCTCTGATCAATGTTTTGCCTAAAAACCCTTATTTTAGCTAAAAAAGAGGGGCAATAGTTGGGTGACTCCCCCCCCCAGACTAGGGGATGTTGCTCCTGTCAACGATTTTAGTGAATTTGGAGAATTTTCCCCTAAAATGGGCTTTGCAGGCGCCTTTACTCCTAGCGCTGGTTGGGAGACACAGACCCAGGGTTGGGCAGTACTGACAGGCTGCTAAGAGTTTTGCCCCTCTGCCCCCGGGTATCTGCCCTGCCCTTATGTACCAACCTTAATGTGTAACTGAATGTAAGGCAATAAATACCAATACGTTTCCCTATTACAGAATACTGAGTGTCAGTAAGCGTGAGATTTGGGGGGAACACTTTGAATGGGGCCCCTGACCCAATGTTGCACCTTAAAAGGGTAAATGCATTATCCGTCAAGCTGACTTGCCCTTTTTATTCCCGTCTCTATACAGATTGCTGCAGTGAGCGACTAGTTAGCGCCTTTGAGATTCAGCGTTTATCCACCTTTTTGGATAGAGATTTTTTTTTCTGGTTTCTCCTCATCAGTTCACCTTTTCCACCCATAGTTGAGCCTTGAGGAGAGCCAGAGCCTATTGAGGGGGGCCCCTTAGGGTTCTCCGGCCCCGGGCCGGCCGGCCGGCCCCCCCCATTCCATCTTTTTTTTCCCATCTCTGGAGCTTCTTTGAGAGGTAATGTAGCAAATCCAGTTTATGATTTCTCCTACAGCAAGTCTCCCCCGCATCAAAAAATCAACTGTACATAGAACACAGTACAGGTATGGGAGTTGTTATCCAGAATGCTCGGGACCTGGGGTATTCCGGATAAGGGATCCTTCTGTAATTTGGATCTCCATACCATAAGTCTGCTAAACATCATTTAAATATTGAATAAACCCAATAGGGCTGTTCTGCCCCAATAAGGGGTAATTATATCTTGGATGGGATCAAGTACAGGTACTGTTTTATTATTACAGAGAAAAGGGAATCATTTAACCATTAAATAAACCCAATAGGGCTGTTCTGCCCCAATAAGGGGTAATTATATCTTAGTTGGGATCAAGTACAGGTACTGTTTTATTATTACAGAGAAAAGGGAATCATTTAACCATTAAATAAACCCAATAGGGCTGTTCTGCCCCAATAAGGGGTAATTATATCTTAGTTGGGATCAAGTACAGGTACTGTTTTATTATTACAGAGAAAAGGGAATCATTCAACCATTAAATAAACCCAATAGGGCTGTTCTGCCCCAATAAGGGGTAATTATATCTTAGTTGGGATCAAGTACAGGTACTGTTTAATTATTAAAGAGAAAAGCAATTTTAAAATTCTGAATTATTTGACTAAAATAGAGTCTATGGGAGAAGGGCTTTCCGTAATTCAGAGCTTTTGGATAATGGGTTTCCAGATATGGGGTCCGATACCTGTACAGATAAAAAGGAAATCATTTTTAAAAATTAGAATTATTTGCTTATAAATAAGTCTATGGGAGATGGACTTTCCGTAATTCGGAACTTTCTGGATAACGGGTTTCCGGATAAGGGATCCTATACCTGTATTGGGAAATGCTAAAGTGATGTTTTTCATTTTGTCTTCACAGAAACAACATGTTGAAGCGGCTGAAGTGCTGTTTCTCTTGCTTCGGCAAGGTAAGGGCTTCATCTCTTTCTGCTGTAACAGGACATATTTCATTCTGTGGGAAACTTCATGGAGGGGCAAATGGAAAGGGAACACCTAATCACATGACCTGATAGACTGCTCGCAGCTCAGACTAAGGGGCATATTTCATATTTGTGTCGTTTTTGCAATTTTTTTCCACTTCGACTAAACTCACTAACTGCGAATGTTACCGTATTTATTTAAAAAATCTATTTATTAAAAATCAAAGCTCGAAACAACACGAATACCTAAAATTTGTCATTTTAACATATTTTTTAATGGGTCGCAAAGCTCGAATAGTTGGGATGTTTCACTATGACACTACCCATTGACTTCTACAGGATCTCGCCAGCAAATGTACCGGCAATGTACTTGTACTTGTACATTTATAATAATTAGTCCTCGGGCCCCAGCCAACCCATCATTACTCCGCCCCTATTTGCATCATGCCCCGTATCCTGGGTGCCGCCCCCTAGCAAACATGCCCCCACCCTGGCCGGTATTAGACATAACAAAAGGTGGAAAGCCTAATTGTGCCCCCAACTATCACTAGTGCTGTTTCACAATGACACACACACATTGTATGATTCCGCTTTAGTGTAGGGGATACACAGTGTCATACTTGTGTTTGCACCAAATCCCTCATGTGTCACTGAATACTCACTCCTCCATTTATTTCATTATAGTTTTCCTATTTGTGCTTTTATTTTCTCTGATAAAATTTTTTTTCTTCATTACAGAGGAAACGAAAGCGGGCAGATCATTCCACCCCGGAATCTGTCATGGTAAGAACTGGGGTAAGAACTTTCCTAAACACCATTTTCCTACCTACTTGTGTTATCAAAGCCGTGTTATTTCCTTGCCTATAGATTTCTATGCGCAATAACCTTGATGAGGCTGCACTATGTACATAGGGGCCCATTTACAGGTATGGGACCCATTATCCAGAATGCTCGGGACCTGGGGTTTTCTGGATAAGGGGTCTTTCCGTAATTTCGGATCTCATACCGAAAGTCGACTAAAAACATTATTTAAACAGGAAAAAACCCAATAGAATAGTTTTGCCTCCAATAAGGAATAATTATATCTTAGTTGGGATCAAGTACAGGTACTGTTTTATTATTACAGAGAAAAGGGAATCATTTAACCATTAAATAAACCCAATAGGGCTGTTCTGCCCCCAATAAGGGGTAATTATATCTTAGTTGGGATCAAGTACAGGTACTGTTTTATTTTTACAGAGAAAAAGAAAATCATTTTTAAATATGAATTATTTGATTAAAATGGAGTCTATGGGAGATGGCCTTTCCGTAATTTGGAACTTTACGGATAATGGGTTTCCGGATAAGGGTCCAATACCTGTACTAAGGTTTTCTGAGACATGCTTGTAATTTTTTAACGTTTGTTTTTTTTGTCTTGAAACATTTAAGATAATTTGGAGTATTTTCTCTAAAAATTCGTTTTTTTTTAACGTATAAAACTTTATATGACTTTTTTTGACTGCCAAAAGGTGCGCCAGGTTTAAGCTGGTACCATGGTTTTGATCTGGCAACGTCGTTTGCCACATGAGTAGCAAATAATTCAATAATAAAAAACCAGTCCCTGAATATTACGTATCATTGATTTTCACTTCTTGACTTTTATCTCTTTACCAGAAACAACCAGAAATCCCCGGCAAAAACACCTGCCAAGTAGTAAAAAATAAACATACATGAAATGGTTTGCTTTTTGGAAGTTTAGTGAATTTGTTTTGTACAAGGTCTTTTTTAGATACTAAACTACAAGTATATACAAGTTATAGTAAGTTGATCGGGTAACTTTATTTCTCTTAGGAGGAGATCCCAGAGCCGCAAATGGAGCCGGCGATAGAGAACTGCCGGGTAAGCAAAATAGAGGGGAGAGTAGGGCAAAAAAAAATCACCCTATATTTTATACAAGACTGTATATTAGCTTCTTTATTACAACGTGGAACATCTTTCTCTTACCTTTTTTTAATCAGGAGACTCCAGGAATCCCTGACACGGAGATCTGTCAGGTAAGGAAAAATAATAGGGTCACAATAAAGAAAGATATTTTAGATTCACTTTGGGGGAGGCAATTTGTTAGGCACCGCCTACTTCAGCGTTGGTGAGTCTGTCCCAGCTCCTTATTATGCCCTGTGTTACACAGCAACATACACCTTCTATTTCTCATATATTTATATCAAATAAGACTTTCCCAAACTTTGCTTTACTTTGAGCCATGAGAATTTTTTTTTCAATCTTTTTTTTGGTTTTAAACAGGATGAAGAAGTGATTGGGCAGGAGAGCCCTGGCACCGGCCCCTGCCACTCACAGGTAAGCAGAAAATAACACATGAATGAAAAATATTTATTTTTATCATCTTCTCTGCTGATCTGAGGTTTTCTTTCTTAACCAGGAACCCTTGGAAGAACACGGAGACCCTCCCTTTACCACCTGTGAGGTACGGGGGCAAAAAGTTTGCAGGGGTCCCAATGTGTTTTTATTGGCGCTACAGGGTTCATGAATAATATCTGTAAAGGATAATAATTATATTTACCTAACAGTCAGTATCTGTTACTTAGCGGTCTTCTATCTCGTATAAATTAGAAAATGAAAAAATGATTGGTTGCTATGATTACATCCACTCACACAATTTAACTCATAGGCTGCCGCCACATGTGTAGATTCTCGGCCTGCGGATAAACACGGGCTGGGAATCCGACCCCATGTCCCTAAATGCTTCTTGATGTGCCGGCGCCCCGAGCCATTGCGCTGCCTTGGGTTCAGGCAAACAGAGTGGATTTTGGTGGGAAACTCCTGAGTATAGCTCCAGCCAACACAATGGCTCCAGGTGCAGGCACGGCAATAAGCTTTTTGGGGTACAGGGGGGAAGATATTCAGCCTGAGTTTATGCACAGGCCGAGAATCCACCAATCAAATGTGCAAATAAGGGAGCAGGGAGCCACTGGGGCTCTGTACTTACTAATGTTGCAAAACTGTATTTATATTTCCCAGGAGTCACCATTCCAAACTGGCCACGACACCGGCCAGGAAGTGAGCTCAGACGAGCAACTGAGCGAGGAGGAGGACCTTGAGGAGGTTTGAGCTGAATTTAATATTTTTTCTCTCAATATATCATTAGACCATTTTAAACCTCCGAGCAGCCCCCAATCCCACCACATCATGGAAACTCTTATGTAGGCCCCATTCCACCCTTACCTGAATGTCACAAGTGCTCAGTGGGGCGGTTGGTCACCACTTTGTGCCTCCGTTAAAGCCTCTCAGACCTTCCACATCTCTCATTGCCCTTCTAGAACATGCAGACTAAAGCCAAGATGCAGGAAGGCTTCACTATACATAGTCCTGCAATCAGAGCAATGAGGGGTATAAAAGAAAGGACACTGCAAAACATAACAAGCATCAACCCTGCCCCCAAGCTCTGCTGTCTCCACTTATTTATGGGCACAAACATATACATTTGGGTGTTGCAGTTCTACTTTAAGGTCGAGGGTTGGGTTCATATAACAACAAATAGGAGATATGACAGGAATCTGGCACTAACACCTGCCAGCCTGAAATCTCCAACAGAGAGCGAGTGGGCGCTCAGACCAACGACTGCCCCCGTGTCACATTCCTTGTGCCCCTGACTCATTTCATTTTGGGTTTGGGGCTGTTTATTTACCTCTCTGCACTGATTAAATGTTTCCTATGGGGGGAAGGGTAACTACCAACACTCTGCACTGGGGCAGTAATCCACGGTGGCCAATAAGATGTTTGCTTTCATGGTTCTACCTGTAGCTGACTGAACAAAGGTAATAGCTATATGGTTGCTATGGGTTACTGCCCAGGTGCAGTTTTGCCCAGTGTTGATAAATGAGCCCAACTGTATCATGTGCTGGCCTCTGTGGCCATTTCACATTCCTGTGAGTAACGATCTGCCCTACAGATATCACTGCTGATTCCCTGGTGGCCAATGGGGGGTGAGGCACAAACGGCTGCTGTAGCGCTGGCTTACATATCCCCCTTACCAAATGGGTTTTCCCACTGGGCAACAACTGGCGCCAGGTAAGCAATACAAGAATGAAAGGTACCATTACAGGTAGCGGATATTCTGTAGCCCCAGCATTTTATATCTAAAGAACAAGTATTTGTCTGTAGTTTTTATCTTATTTAAACAATTTCTAAAATGTTTCTCTATTTTTTCAGCGCTCGACCGGAAGATTGATCAGGGCAGTATCCTGCCTAGATCTACCTTCCCTTGCCCTCCTCGACACCAGTCCCCTCCCTCCCACCCCTTCATTCGACTCAAGCCCCACCCTCCCACCCCTTAGTTCCAGGCCCCCACTCTCCCACCCCTTCGTTCCACACAAGACCCCACCCGCCCCCCGCTTTGTTCCAAGCCCCCTCCCTCCCACCCCTTCCTTCCAATCAAGTCCCACCCTCCAACCCTTAGTTCCAGGCCCCCACTCTCCCACCCCTTCGTTCCACACAAGCCCCCACCCGCCCCCCGCTTTGTTCCAAGCCCCCTCCCTCCCACCCCTTCCTTCCAATCAAGCCCCACCCTCCAACCCCTTAGTTCCAGGCCCCCACTCTCCCACCCCTTCTTTCCACACAAGCCCCCACCCGCCCCCCGCTTTGTTCCAAGCCCCCTCCCTCCCACCCCTTCCTTCCAATCAAGCCCCACCCTCCCACCCCTTAGTTCCAGGCCCCCACTCTCCCACCCCTTCATTCCACACAAGCCCCCACCCGCCCCCCGCTTTGTTCCAAGCCCCCTCCCTCCCACCCCTTCCTTCCAATCAAGCCCCACCCTCCAACCCCTTAGTTCCAGGCCCCCACTCTCCCACCCCTTCGTTCCACACAAGCCCCCACCCGCCCCCCGCTTTGTTCCAAGCCCCCTCCCTCCCACCCCTTCCTTCCAATCAAGCCCCACCCTCCAACCCCTTAGTTCCAGGCCCCCACTCTCCCACCCCTTCGTTCCACACAAGCCCCCACCCGCCCCCCGCTTTGTTCCAAGCCCCCTCCCTCCCACCCCTTTCTTCCAATTAAGCCCCACCCTCATGGAGGAGGTGGAGAGGAGGAGATTTGGTTGTAACTACCAACACTCTGCACTGGGTAGGTAATAAACTGTGGCCAATCAGATGTTTGTTTCATAGTTCTACCTGTATCTGACTGAACAAAGGTAATAGCTATATGGTTGCTATGGGTTACTGCTCAGGTGCAGTTTTGCCCAGTGTTGATAAATGAGCCCAACTGTATCATGTGCTGGCCTCTGTGGCCATTTCACATTCCTGTGAGTAACGATCTGCCCTACAGATATCACTGCTGATTCCCTGGTGGCCAATGGGGGGTGAGGCACAAACGGCTGCTGTAGCGCTGGCTTACATATCCCCCTTACCAAATGGGTTTTCCCACCGGGCAACAACTGGCGCCAGGTAACCAATACAAGAATGAAAGGTACCATTACAGGTAGCGGATATTCTGTAGCCCCAGCATTTTATATCTAAAGTATTTGTCTGTAGTTTTTATCTTATTTAAACAATTTCTAAAATGTTTCTCTATTTTTTTCAGCGCTCGACTGGAAGACTGTTCAACATCTACCTTCCGTTGCCCTCCTCGACACCAGTCCCCTCCCTCCCACCCCTTCCTTCCACACAAGCCCCGCCCTCCAACCCCTTAGTTCCAAGTCCCCGCCCTCCCACCCCTTCCTTCAAAGCCCCCGCCCTACCATCCCTTACTTCCAGGCCCCCACTCTACCACCACTTCCGCTAAATCCCCCGCCCGCCCCTTCCATTAAATCCACCCGCCCGCCCCTTCCATTAAATCCACCCGCCCGCCCGCCCCTTCCATTAAATCCACCCGCCCGCCCGCCCCTTCCATTAAATCCACCCGCCCGCCCGCCCCTTCCATTAAATCCACCCGCCCGCCCGCCCCTTCCATTAAATCCACCCGCCCGCCCCTTCCATTAAATCCACCCGCCCGCCCGCCCCTTCCACTAAATCCCCCGCCCGCCCGCCCCTTCCACTAAATCCCCCGCCCGCCCGCCCCTTCCACTAAATCCCCCGCCCGCCCGCCCTTCCACAAATCCCCGCCGCCCGCCCCTTCCACTAAATCCCCCGCCGCCCGCCCCCTTCCACTAAATCCCCCGCCCGCCCGCCCCTTCCACTAAATCCACCCGCCCCTTCCACTAAAATCCACCCGCCCGGCCCGCCCCTTCCACTAAATCCACCCGCCCGGCCCGCCCCTTCCACTAAATCCACCCGCCCGCCCGCCCGCCCCTTCCACTAAATCCACCCGCCCGCCCGCCCGCCCCTTCCACTAAATCCACCCGCCGCCCGCCCGCCCCTTCCACTAAATCCACCCGCCCGCCCGCCCCTCCACTAAATCCACCCGCCGCCCGCCCCTTCCACTAAATCCACCCGCCCGCCCGCCCCTTCCACTAAATCCACCCGCCCGCCCGCCCCTTCCACTAAATCCACCCGCCCGCCCGCCCCTTCCACTAAATCCACCCGCCCGCCCGCCCCTTCCACTAAATCCACCCGCCCGCCCGCCCCTTCCACTAAATCCACCCGCCCGCCCGCCCCTTCCACTAAATCCACCCGCCCGCCCGCCCCTTCCACTAATCCACCCGCCCGCCCGCCCCTTCCACTAAATCCAACCCGCCCGCCCGCCCCTTCCACCTTAAATCCACCCGCGCCGCCCGCCCCTTCCATTAAATCCACCCGCCCGCCCGCCCCTTCCAGTAAATCCACCCGCCGCCCGCCCCTTCCATTAAATCCACCCGCCCGCCCGCCCCTTCCATTAAATCCACCCGCCCCTTCCATTAAATCCACCCGCCCCTTCCATTAAATCCACCCGCCCCTTCCATTAAATCCAACCCGCCCGCCCGCCCCTTCCATTAAATCCACCCGCCCGCCCGCCCCTTCGCATTAAATCCACCCGCCCGCCCGCCCCTTCCATTAAATCCACCCGCCCGCCCCTTCCATTAAATCCACCCGCCCGCCCCTTCATTAAATCCACCCGCCCGCCCGCCCCTTCCATTAAATCCACCCGCCCGCCCGCCCCTTCCATTAATCCACCCGCCCGCCCGCCCTTCCATTAAATCCACCCGCCCGCCCCTTCCCATTAAATCCACCCGCCCGCCCCTTCCACTAAATCCACCCGCCCGCCCCTTCCATTAAATTTAATGGAAGGCGGGTGGATTTAATGGAAGGGGGGCGGGGATTTAATGGAAGGGCGGCGGGCGGGGATTAATGGAAGGGGCGGGCGGCGGGTGGATTTAATGGAAGGGGCGGGCGGGTGGATTTAATGGAAGGGCGGGCGGGCGGTGGATTTAATGAAGGGGCGGCGGGCGGTGATTTAATGGAAGGGGCGGCGGGCGATTTAATGGAAGGGCGCGGCGGGCGGGTGGATTTAATGGAAGGGCGGGCGGGCGGGTGATTTAATGGAAGGGGCGGGCGGGCGGTGGGATTTAATGGAAGGGGCGGGCGGGCGGGTGGATTTAATGAAGGGGCGGGCGGCGGGTGGATTTAATGGAAGGGGCGGGCGGGCGGGTGGATTTAATGGAAGGGGCGGGCGGGCGGGTGGATTTAGTGGAAGGGGCGGGCGGGCGGGTGATTTAATGGAAGGGGCGGGCGGGCGGGTGGATTTAATGGAAGGGGCGGGCGGGCGGGTGGATTTAATGGAAGGGGCGGGCGGGCGGGGCGGGCGGGTGGGATTTAATGGAAGGGTGGGCGGGCGGGTGGATTTAATGGAAGGGGCGGCGGCGGGGTGGATTTAATGGAAGGGGCGGGCGGGTTGGATTAATGGAAGGGGCGGAGGGCGGGTGGATTTAATGGAAGGGGCGGGAGGGCGGGTGGATTTAATGGAAGGGGCGGCGGGCGGGTGGATTTAAATGGAAGGGGCGGGCGGGTGGATTTAATGGAAGGCCCGCCCCTTCCATTAAATCCACCCGCCGCCCGCCCTTCCATTAAATCCACCCTCCCGCCCCTTCCATTAAAATCCACCCGCCCGCCCCTTCCATTAAATCCGCCCGCCCTTCCATTAAATCCGCCCGCTCTTCCCATTAAATCCACCCGCCCCTTCCACTAAATCCACCCGCCCGCCGGCCCGCCCCTTCCACTAAATCCACCCGCCCGCCCGCCCCTTCCACTAAATCCACCCGCCCGCCCGCCCCTTCCACTAAATCCACCCGCCCGCCCGCCCCTTCCACTAAATCCACCGCCCGCCCGCCCCTTCCACTAAATCCACCCGCCCGCCCGCCCCTCACTAACCACCCGCCCGCCCGCCCCTTCCACTAAATCCACCCGCCCGCTCGCCCGTCCATTCCATTAAATCCACCCGCCCGCCCCTTCCAGTAAATCCCCCGCCGCCCGCCCCTTCCATTAAATCCACCCGCCCGATCGCCCGTCCATTCCATTAAATCCACCCGCCCGCCCCTTCCATTAAATCCACCCGCCCGCTCACCCGTCCATTCCATTAAATCCACCCGCCCGCCCCTTCCAGTAAATCCCCCGCCGCCCGCCCCTTCCACAAAAAACCCCTTCCAACCAAAAACCCCTTCCACCAAAGCCCCTGCCCGCCCCTTCAACGAAAGCCCCCGCCATAACATATAAAGCCCTGATCCAGGGAGTAAACCCGACTGCCGTTTCTAGGGGTCAGGAAGGAATTTTTACCCTCGGTACAAATTGGCCCAGTGCCAGGGATTTTTTGCCTTCCTCTGGATCACTGGCTTTTAGGAATGCCCAACCCCCACTAATCTACATCTAAATAAATCCTGTGCCCACCAACAGGTTTCCCCATAAACATGTCTCTGTGTTTTTCTTGAATCCCTATGGTGAATATTGGGGGTCTCCCATGCCTCATTCTGCTTAAGGTGACCAATTGTGTAACGGGGTAATTAATACTGCTGGGGGGGCTGATAAAAATGGCAGGTTGGGGTAAATCTGGGCGGTGTTGCTGACAGAGAGCTTTAGTTGAAAAATTAAATGGGTTAAGATCTCTGCAGGGAGTTGAGTGGGTTCTGCTGAGGGACATAATTGGTTAATATGTACCTGATGGGGCTGAGAGATACAGGGAGCCATAGATACAGATATGAGGGCACCCTACCTGCTATATAAGTATTCCTACTGAACTCTAATGCCAACACCATGTATAATGCCCACAGGGCACACAGCCAGTATATACGCAGTGCCAACACCATGTATAATGCCCACAGGGCACACAGCCAGTATATACGCAGTGCCAACACCATGTATAATGCCCACAGGGTACATAGCCAGTATATACGCAGTGCCAACACCATGTATAATGCCCACAGGGCACACAGCCAGTATATACACAGTGCCAACATCATGTATAATGCCCACAGGGCACACAGCCAGTATATACGCAGTGCCAACACCATGTATAATGCCCACAGGGCAGGCAGCCAGTATATACGCAGTGCCAACACCATGTATAATGCCCACAGGGTACATAGCCAGTATATACGCAGTGCCAACACCATGTATAATGCCCACAGGGCACACAGCCAGTATATACACAGTGCCAACACCATGTATAATGCCCACAGGGCACACAGCCAGTATATACGCAGTGCCAACACCATGTATAATGCCTAGTGTGCCATTATCCTAACCTGGGAGTTGGTAGGGGACAGAGGCAGAGGGGGCTTATGAGACACAGCAGGGAGCAAACACACTGCTAAGGGTTAATATAGATGAATTCCTCTCCATACTCACCTGCTGAAGCTCAGAGATCCCTGTATAACTCAGCCTGCAGCCTTGTGCCTTTATATGGGCACAGAACCCCTCAGTGACTGCTAATATCCTTATCATTTACAGTAGGGGGTACATTATCCCTTATAATACATGAGTGATACTCAGAGTTCCCTGTATAACTCAGCCTGCAGCCTTGTGCCTTTATATGGGCACAGAACCCCTCAGTGACTGCTAATATCCTTATCATTTACAGTAGGGGGTACATTATTATGAGATAAGGGGGTTCCTATACCCAAAAAAAGCACATCCATGAGGGGCTTGATCTCTCATCCTGGACTCTCTGTCTTCTGTTCTCCTCTTTTTTTGATCTGTAATTTTTTCTCCAAAAATAAAAAAGTTGTGTATAAATATTCTCTTTTTTCCCTGCACTGCTGGTTCTGACTCCTGATAGTGCTGGGCGGTATGACCAAAAATTTATATCACGGTATTTTTTTTATTATATCGGTATCACGGTATTTGACGGTATTTTTTTTTCCCCATGCATGATTAGGTGACCACCCCAAACACCCTCCCCCCAACCCCAAACACCCCCCCCCCAACCCCAAACACCCCCCCATCCAACCCCCCATCCAACCCCAAACACCCCCCCATCCCCTTCACATAAATAAACCTTACGGGCCAGGCAGCCGCAGGCACCCCCGACAGCTCACAGAGCCTCCTGGCAATTTTTCTTACTATTTCCGGGTTGCGCGCGTGACGTCAGCGCGCGCGTGACGTCAGCGCGCACGTAACGTCAGCGCGCACAACCCGGAAATAGTAAGAAAAATTGCCAGGAGGCGCCCACACCGGTATGCCGGTAAGTTAAAATTTTTATCATCTTTTTTAAAAAAACCGGTGTTCGGTATATACCGGTATACCGCCCAGCACTAACTCCTGATACAACTCCCCAATATCCATTCATTCCTCATTCTCACTGGGTTTATAGTTATGTGTAACTGTCACTGTGTCTGTCCCTTTCCCATCTCTGCACTGCTGGTTCCGACTCCTGATACAACTCCCCAATATCCATTCATTCCTCATTCTCACTGGGTTTATAGTTATGTGTAACTGTCACTATGTCTGTCCCTTTCCCTTCTCTGCACTGCTGGTTCCGACTCCTGATACAACTCCCCAATATCCATTCATTCCTCATTCTCACTGGGTTTATAGTTATGTGTAACTGTCACTGTGTCTGTCCCTTTCCCTTCTCTGCACTGCTGGTTCTGACTCCTGATACAACTCCCCAATATCCATTCATTCCTCATTCTCACTGGGTTTATAGTTATGTGTAACTGTCACTGTGTCTGTCCCTTTCCCTTCTCTGCACTGCTGGTTCCGACTCCTGATACAACTCCCCAATATCCATTCATTCCTCATTCTCACTGGGTTTATAGTTATGTGTAACTGTCACTATGTCTGTCCCTTTCCCTTCTCTGCACTGCTGGTTCTGACTCCTGATACAACTCCCCAATATCCATTCATTCCTCATTCTCACTGGGTTTATAGTTATGTGTAACTGTCACTGTGTCTGTCCCTTTCCCTTCTCTGCACTGCTGGTTCTGACTCCTGATACAACTCCTGAATATCCATTCATTCCTCATTCTCACTGGGTTTATAGTTATGTGTAACTGTCACTGTGTCTGTCCCTTTCCCTTCTCTGCACTGCTGGTTCCGACTCCTGATACAACTCCTGAATATCCATTAATTCCTCATTCTCACTGGGTTTATAGTTATGTGTAACTGTCACTGTGTCTGTCCGTCCCTTTCTCTTCTCTGCACTGCTGGTTGTGACTCCTGATACAACTCCCCAATATCCATTCATTCCTCATTCTCACTGGGTTTATAGTTATGTGTAACTGTCACTGTGTCTCTCTGTCCCTTTCCCTTCTCTGCACTGCTGGTTCCGACTCCTGATACAACTTCCCAATACCCATTCATTCCTTATTCTCACTGGGTTTATAGTTATGTGTAACTGTCACTGTGTCTGTCTGTCCCTTTCCCTTCCCTGCACTGCTGGTTCCGACTCCTGATACAACTCCCCAATATCAATTCATTCGTTATTCTCACTGGGTTTATAGTTATGTGTAACTGTCACTGTGTCTGTCCCTTTCCCTTCTCTGCACTGCTGGTTCCGACTCCTGATACAACTTCCCAATACCCATTCATTCCTTATTCTCACTGGGTTTATAGTTATGTGTAACTCACTGTGTCTGTCTGTCCCTTTCCCTTCCCTGCACTGCTGGTTCCGACTCCTGATACAACTCCCCAATATCAATTCATTCGTTATTCTCACTGGGTTTATAGTTATGTGTAACTGTCACTGTGTCTGTCCCTTTCCCTTCCCTGCACTGCTGGTTCTGACTCCTGATACAACTCCCCCATATCCATTCATCCCTCATTCTCACTGGGTTTATAGTTATGTGTAACTGTCACTGTGTCTGTCCCTTTCCCTTCTCTGCACTGCTGGTTCTGACTCCTGATACAACTCCCCAATACCCATTCATTCCTCATTCTCACTGGGTTTATAGTTATGTGTAACTGTCACTGTGTCTGTCCCTTTCCCTTCTCTGCACTGCTGGTTCCGACTCCTGATACAACTTCCCAATACCCATTCATTCCTTATTCTCACTGGGTTTATAGTTATGTGTAACTCACTGTGTCTGTCTGTCCCTTTCCCTTCCCTGCACTGCTGGTTCCGACTCCTGATACAACAATAAGCACGCACACAAAAGCTACTGCACTTGCGCTAACTAGCGTGCACGCGAAAGATACCGTGCTGCGCGTGTTATTTAACACGCGCAGAGTCTTCGTGACTAAAATATCGCATGCAGTATGGCGCATAAATTAGCGCAAGGGTGCTTATAGTGAATCGTGCGTTAAGTCGCGAAAATTTAGATGCGATAACATTTTTAACGCACGCTATAAATAGCGCACACTTTACTTTACTTTAGTGAATCAACCCCAATGATAGTTACACATAACTATAAACCTAGTGAGACTGAGGAATGAATGGATATTGGGGAGTTGTATCAGGAGTCAGAACCAGCAGTGCAGAGATGGGAAAGGGACAGACAGACACAGTGACAGTTACACATAACTATAAACCCAGTGAGACTGAGGAATGAATGGATATTGGGGAGTTGTATCAGGAGTCAGAACCAGCAGTGCAGAGATGGGAAAGGGACAGACAGACACAGTGACAGTTACACATAACTATAAACCCAGTGAGAATGAGGAATGAATGGATATTGGGGAGTTGTATCAGGAGTCAGAACCAGCAGTGCAGAGATGGGAAAGGGACGGACAGACACAGTGACAGTTACACATAACTATAAACCCAGTGAGACTGAGGAATGAATGGATATTGGGGAGTTGTATCAGGAGTCAGAACCAGCAGTGCAGAGAAGGGAAAGGGACAGACACAGTGACAGTTACACATAACTATAAACCCAGTGAGAATGAGGAATGAATGGATATTGGGGAGTTGTATCAGGAGTCAGAACCAGCAGTGCAGAGATGGGAAAGGGGACAGACACAGTGACAGTTACACATAACTATAAACCCAGTGAGAATGAGGAATGAATGGATATTGGGGAGTTGTATCAGGAGTCAGAACCAGCAGTGCAGAGAAGGGAAAGGGACAGACACAGTGAGTTACACATAACTATAAACCCAGTGAGAATGAGGAATGAATGGATATTGGGGAAGTTGTATCAGGAGTCAGAACCAGCAGTGCAGAGAAGGGAAAGGGACAGACACAGTGACAGTTACACATAACTATAAACCCAGTGAGAATGAGGAATGAATGGATATTGGGAAGTTGTATCAGGAGTCAGAACCAGCAGTGCAGAGAAGGGAAAGGGACAGACACAGTGACAGTTACACATAACTATAAACCCAGTGAGAATGAGGAATGAATGGATATTGGGAAGTTGTATCAGGAGTCAGAACCAGCAGTGCAGATAAGGGAAAGGGACAGACAGACATAGTGACAGTTACACATAACTATAAACCCAGTGAGAATGAGGAATGGATGGATATTGGGAAGTTGTATCAGGAGTCAGAACCAGCAGTGCAGAGAAGGGAAAGGGACAGACACAGTGACAGTTACACATAACTAGAAACCCAGTGAGAATGAGGAATGAATGGATATTGGGAAGTTGTATCAGGAGTCAGAACCAGCAGTGTAGAGATGGGAAAGGGACAGACACAGTGACAGTTACACATAACTATAAACCCAGTGAGAATGAGGAATGAATGGATATTGGGGAGTTGTATCAGGAGTCAGAACCAGCAGTGCAGAGAAGGGAAAGGGACAGACACAGTGAGAGTTACACATAACTATAAACCCAGTGAGAATGAGGAATGAATGGATATTGGGGAGTTGTATCAGGAGTCAGAACCAGCAGTGCAGATAAGGGAAAGGGACAGACAGACATAGTGACAGTTACACATAACTATAAACCCAGTGAGAATGAGGAATGGATGGATATTGGGAAGTTGTATCAGGAGTCAGAACCAGCAGTGTAGAGATGGGAAAGGGACAGACACAGTGACAGTTACACATAACTATAAACCCAGTGAGAATGAGGAATGAATGGATATTGGGAAGTTGTATCAGGAGTCAGAACCAGCAGTGTAGAGATGGGAAAGGGACAGACACAGTGACAGTTACACATAACTATAAACCCAGTGAGAATGAGGAATGAATGGATATTGGGGAGTTGTATCAGGAGTCAGAACCAGCAGTGCAGTGTATGACAGACACAGTGTATCACCCATGGCAAAGTGTGGGCCCCTCAGTGTTAATGACAGGTACAGGGTACATTACACAGCGGACAAACATCACCCTCAGTACCTGGACTTCCCTACCCTGTTGTCTTTCTTTCGCCTCTTTTCCTTTCTGAGCTTTCCTCTACTCTTTCCCTTCTACAGCCGCGTCTGTAGTGCAGCAGGACTACATCCCCCAGCATGCATTGGCACTTCCCCGGAAGATACCCTAAGGCGTCATTTTTTATGGCCAAAAGCAGATTCGTCTGCGTGTTTGAACCTCCTCAGATTCATGGCAAGGTAACACCTGGACATGTAATACTGGCAGTGATTTTTTCCTGTATAGTGCATATGCTGTTACATTTTACGAACAGATTTTCGTGTGGGGAATTAATGATTTATATATTCGTATGTGGCGAATGTGCTGCTCGCAATGGGGAAGCCTGGGATCGGGGAGGAGTTGCGCGGGCAATTTCAATTGTGCTTTGGCGGATTTTCTTTGGTGGGCGCTAGGGTTTTCTCTAAGCACCGTGACTTTATATTTGTAAGTGATTTCAGCCTGCTTGGTGTGAGCATGTATATAACATAATAGCCCTGCTGCAGCGCAATGGACAGACCAATGAGGTTCGTATAAACCCTCAGTAATAGTTATATGACAGGGTAATTGGCACTGTATTCTCAGCTTTTTATTAGCAGCTCTGTATGGGTAGCCTGACATGGGCAAATATGAGCAATCAGCAACTGCTGCAGACTGCACTGGCTTTTATACAGTGCAGCCCAACTAATTGCTAACAAGCAGCGCATTATTGTATAGTTTTAATGGTGAGATCGCAACCCATGTTCTTGCTGTTTTGTGGCTGGAAGTTCTCATAGTACAGGTATAGGACCCGTTATCTAGAATGAACGGTACCACGGGTATTCCGGATAAGGGGTCTTACTGTAATTTGGATCTCCATACCTTAAGTCTACTAAAAAAATCAATAAAACATTAATTAAACCCAATAGGATTGTTTTCCATCCAATAACGATTACTTATATCTTAGTTGGGATCAAGTACAAGGTTCTGTTTTATTATTACAGAGAAAAGGGAATCATTTAACCATTAAATAAACCCAATAGGGCTGTTCTGCCCCCAATAAGGGGTAATTATATCTTAGTTGGGATCAAGTACAGGTACTGTTTTATTATTACAGAGAAAAGGGAATCATTTAACCATGAAATAAACCCAATAGGGCTGTTCTGCCCCAATAAGGGGTAATTATATCTTAGTTGGGATCAAGTACAGGTACTGTTTTATTATTACAGAGAAAAGGGAATCATTTAACCATTAAATAAACCCAATAGGGCTGTTCTGCCCCAATAAGGGGTAATTATATCTTAGTTGGGATCAAGTACAGGTACTGTTTTATTATTACAGAGAAAAGGGAATCATTTAACCATTAAATAAACCCAGTAGGGCTGTTCTGCCCCCAATAAGGGGTAATTATATCTTAGTTGGGATCAGTTACAAGGTACGGTCTTATTACTACATTGAAAAAGGCAATCGGTTTTAAAATTTTGAATTATTTGATTAAAATGTACATTTAAATATAAAGTAAGTAAAATTCAACGCACCAGAGGCCCCCCCTTTAGATTAGAGGAAAGGAGCTTCCATTTGAAGCAGCGTAGGGGGTTCCTCACGGGGGGGGCAGTGAGGTTGGGGAATGCCCTTCCTAGTGATGCTGTAATGGCAGATTCTGTTAGTGCCTATAAGAGGGGCCTGGATGGGTTCTAGAACAATCAGAGGCTATTGTGATACTAATATCTACAGTTAGTGTTGGTGGTTGTATGTGTGGTTTGTGTATGGATTGGTGGGTGTGGGTTGTGTGTGCTGGGTTTACTTGGATGGGTTGAACTTGATGGACTCTGGTCTTTTTTCAACCCTATGTAACTATATAACTATAACTATGCAAAGGATACTTTGTAGTATGGCGGTGGTAAACTCTGCATGAAAGGACCCAGGGCCAGGGGTTAAAATTCTGCTGCTGTTGAAGACCTATGTCATTTATATGGTGATATACATTTGCACCATTTGACCTAAGCATTGTCTTAAATCTTATTATTTAGTGCCCCCCACTAAAGAACTGTAGTCTAAAAACAATTTGTGTCTTTTTAAAATTTGATTTCACTTCTTCTCAAAAAATCTCTTTCAGGAATAAGAAAGCTGTAGATTATTCACAGTTTGGGGATTTGGATAATGACGGTGAGTGTGAATAATTTTTTTTTCTCCCTGTTAATAGTATGCCTAATGCTCAAGATGGTCTGTGGAGAGTTTGGGCCCCTGGGTGTTAAGGGCAGGTGTGTATTTATAGTTACATAGGGTTGAGAAAGACCAGAGTCCATCAAGTTTAACCCTTCCAAGTAAACCCAGCACCCACACCCTATACTTACCAATCTATACACTCACATACATAAACTATATATACAAACATTAATACTAACTGTAGATATTAGTATCACAATAGCCTTGGGTACTGTGCTTGTTCCAGAACTCATCCAGGCCCCTCTTATAGGCACTAACAGAATCTGCCATTACCACATCACTAGGAAGGGCATTCCCCAACCTCACTGCCCTCCCCGTGAGGAACCCCCTACGCTGCTTCAAATGGAAGCTCCGTTCCTCTAATCTAAAGGGGGGGCCTCTGGTGCGCTGATTGTTTTTATGGGAAAAAAGAGCCTAGGAACCTGACTTTAGCATGCCCTCTTCCCTTATGATTGATGCATATACAGACTGTCCTGCAGTGCATCGATTGCTAAAGAAGAAGGTATTGCCCCTCCAATTCTGCCCCTGAATTTAGCAGTGAGTAGCCAGCAGAATGTTGGCGAAACCTTTTTTCCCCCTGTGTTTATTTACCATATCGGCACCTAAGGACCCCCATGCTACCTCTCTTGTCACGGGCCATTGTGTGCCCTGGTTAAGGGGAGGATATGGCTATGTTGTACCCCATGATTCATACAGCAGCCTTATGACATTCTTTTATCTCTTCATCCTTTGAGAGCTAAGTGTGCAAATTTCATCAGAAGGGACCTAATTGACATTAGTGAGTGGAGCTAATGGAGGATAGCTTTATAGCAGTGATCCCCAACCAGTGGCTCGTGAGCAACATGTTGCTCCCCAACCCCTTGGGTGTTGCTCCCCGTGGTCTCAAAACAGGGGCTTATTTTTTAATTTCTGATAAAGAGGCAAGTTTTGGTTGCATAAAAGCCAAGTATAATGCCAAACAGAGCCTTTTGTAGGTTGCCAGCCCACATAGGGGCTATTAAGTAGCCAATTATAGCTCTTATTTGGCACCTCCAGGAATTATTTTCATGCTTGTGTTGCTCCCCAACACTTTTTCCCACTTAAATGTGGCTCACAAGTATAAAAGGTTGGGGATCCCTGCTTTATAGTAAGTGTTGCTGTACATCCAGGCACATACTGCAGCTCTATACTGTAAGCCAAAGCACTGCATATTATTTAATGGATTGCTTTTTACTTGGTCCTGAAACACAGGCTGGACAAATGCAGTGGCAATGTTCAGGCACAGTCTTGGCATGAGGTGGGGTTCTACAGTGGTTGAGCGTTCAGCAGACCAATTCATAGTAAAGATGAGGAGCCCAAGGTGCAATTATAGTGTAGAATTATACAGTGTTTACTTTATAAAGGGACAAGGTAAGCCTCTCTGAGTTTCCCAGCACTGCATTTACTGGTCTTCAGACTCTGCAGCATTATTGGTGGGCAGTCTCTCTGGGAATCCCTTATCTTTCTGGAATAGCGAATTTGCTTCTATGCAGGTAAAGGGCGGTTTTATTTTTTTGTATTAACAGATGAGGATTTTGCTTTCTCCTCTGCGCCTCCAAGCAAAAAGGCTCGGGTGGAGTGTAAAAAAGAGAAAAAGGAAAAGCTAGCTAAGAAGTCTAATAAAGAAGAAAGTTTATCACAGCAGACACCCTCAGGAAACAGGTAAAATTCCTTCCATTCATATTTACAGTATGCGACCATAAACACTGGCACTAAGTCTAATTGGCATTTTGTACTGTTAGAAGACATTTTAGTACCCAACCCTAACCACCATATTAGTTTTCTCTTATATTACCCTGCTGAAACTAGGCCTTAACTCATGCACACTGAAAAGTTTGGTTTTACTGTGTATGCCCTGATCTCAACCAGGCTGATCTGATGGAGGGGGAGTGTCATAAGCAAAAGCTTACATTTTGCATATCTATTATAAGCATTTTAAAGGCCAAGATTGCCCTAAAAAGAAAACAATATATCTAGATGTAGCCATAAAATATGGTTTCTATCTACTTATAAAGGAGCAGGAAAGGTAAAAACTAAGTAAGCTTTATCAGAAAGGTCTATGTAAATAATAAGCGCTCACAGAAACACTGCACTGAGTCCTCTATCAAAAGAAACACAGGATTTCTTGTCTTTTTTTTTTTTTTTTTTTCCCCCTATGCCAGAGTCTGCTCAGCTCTCTCCCCTCTCCTGCCCCCCACTCCCTCAAGAATACTAGGAACTCCCTCCCCCCCTTAGGAATGTGGATCTGAGCCAATCAGCAGGAAGCTTCCTCATAGTCTTACAAACTGAACATGTACACCGGTCTTGGTGCAGGAGCGAAGTATTATGGGAACTTTCTTTACAGAGCTCGGCGTTTTTTTTTTTTCCTATGAGGCTTCTGATCATCTGAACAGGAGAAATATGGGGAGACTTAAGGGCACTATTGAGAGAACTGAAGGTATGCCTGCAGCTTGGGATTAACTCTTTATTAGCCTTTCCTTCTCCTTTAAACTATAATATACACTATAGATAAAGCAGTCTTACTTTATCCCTATGTAGTGTGAACGTCATTAGAAAATGCAGTCCATGTTTCCAGGCGTCATTTCTACTGAATCCTGTTGCCTGCGCCGTAGAGCAGCAATTCTGTTTCCTGCATTCTCCTGTCATAGTCGCTTTGGTGTGCCATAGGCAGTATTCTTCCCATTCATCAAAAGTGACTGCCAGAGTTTTGTAATGTCCTGATTATCGCTGCCCTTCCTATGATGATCACAACATGAAATCACTTAGTGTTCTCTGGAAGCAGGATAATAGAGAAAGGACATGTGGTTTTCTCCACATGCTGCCTACCTTGACCAGTATTACTATTGCATTTGGTAAATGACACACTATTCATTGTATTGACACAAATAGGGATGGGCATTCCAAATACTCCATCTGATAACTGGCAGTTATATATAATATGTTTCACTGCAAGCTTTATTTTGACTTTAAAGGAGACAGTGCTGAGTTCTGTCATTCTCAGTACCAGTCTACCAGTCTGTCTATATATATATATATATATATATATATATATATAAGACCAGCAACACCGGATCTATTGCAAACAATCAATTATATATTGAAAAATACATGAACAGGCTGTTCATGTATTTTTCAATATATAATTGATTGTTTGCAATAGATCCGGTGTTGCTGGTCTTTTTTTCAATATTTAAACTCTTTTACCGTGCACCTGGGACAAGGATTGAAGCGGTGTACCACCCTTGGTTCGATATATGTATATATATATATATTCGCTCCATAAATAGCACTCACGGCTTATGAATCAATAAAAAACTTTTATAATTTTCCATATCAACGGACTTTATATATATATATATATGTATATATATAGTT